>NW_011342297.1:34897-35862 GCF_000735185.1 Notothenia coriiceps | reverse complement strand
CCCCTGCCCCCGGGCACTTTGAAATTCAGCTCACTGTCCTCAGCTGTGACCCAATGAGAGAGAATATTGTATGCATTTCAGGCCTAGGACATGGGAGCACGGCTAGATCATCCCAAGGTAGATTATGATGTCTTTGGGTACAACGTCATAGAATAAATTGTTGTTTTTTACCCTGGAAATCAGCTTTCTATTCCATTTAAGTGATTATATTTCTGTACTTTTATTTTCTTTAAAACAAATATATTTCACGGCTACTTTTGTCACAGTCAATTATCCAGAATATTATATATTGTTTGTATTCGATACAATATTTTTCATGTACATTTTATTTTTAATTGTTCATTCTCTATTCCACTTTTTAGGTATTTGTATTGGTCTGAACACACTGCTGCTTCTGTTACGAAATACTTGGGATCAATAGAGTATATATCTATAACATGGTAGGGCAAATGGGTTTTATTATTGGCAATAGGAAATTATATATCTTACCTGCCCTCTCTTCACCCCCTGCTCTTTAGACCCCACCCTTTTCTGTGATGACCAATGAAGTTCAAGGCTCAGAGCTTTCAAAGATAGAGACCCCGGGTGTGTTTACCTCCAGTGTCAGAACATCTGAAAGCAGCACTCAGGACTCTCTCAGGACTTCTGTTGGTGTTGATATTAGGAGGACACAGTACCATGCAACACATCTCTGGTAAGTGATGATGATCTTAATTAATGTTAAAAGCTTGAATGAGCATGCATATGGAATGTGAATGTGTTTTTCATGTTGAGCTAAGTTAATGGTTAAGTGCAATATGTGCTATTTGTGCAATATATATATATATGCCGTTAATAACTGTGCAATATATACCTGGCTGCTAAATCCTCAGAACTGTTACAGGGTGTGTATTTTTGTAAATTGTGTAACTTTGTAATTGTATTCTATTTCTTATTATATATATATATTTATATATATATATATA
>NW_011342297.1:32217-34310 GCF_000735185.1 Notothenia coriiceps | reverse complement strand
TTTTTTTTTTTTTTTACTTTTCTTGTCTTTGGCTCTTTTTCTGCTGTAACAACGTACATTTCCCTTCTTTGGGAGTAATCATGTACTCAGTATCTCTCTCTCTATCTCTCTCTATCTCTCTATCTCTCTTTATCTCTCTCTCTCTTTATCTCTATATCTCTCTCTCTCTCTGGTGTATTCAGATTTTGCCAAATGCAAGATGCATTGGACCATGCCTTATCAATTAGTTGTTGAATTTGCTTTGTCAGTGTTTACTGATTCGTATAGAAATTGAGATTTAAAGTGCAAAACTATGCTGAGTTGTCTCAAGATCTGCTGAATATATTTTTCCTGTTTTTAATACTTCTATAAACTGCTATAAGCCAGTCACAGTTACCATGAATACATCTGATTTAGCAGAATGTGTATTTTCTCCACAGACTCCAAACTGCATCTGAGCATGCCCCGCTCCCCTCAGACCGCTGACTCATACCAGCAGGGCTGCATCAGGATGACCCTGGAGAGCGCTGATCTCTGGAAGTCCTTCCACAGCAGCGGGACAGAGATGATAATTACAAAGCATGGAAGGTATCACAAAGACCACCAAAACTGAGATTCAGAGCCATTTCCTGCTTTTATAAAAACATTTAAATTCACTTTCTTCTTATTTTCAGGAGAATGTTTCCATACTGCAGCATCAGACTCTCAGGGCTCCAACCTTTTGCAAATTACGTCGTCATGATAGATATGGTTCCTGCAGACAGCTTCAAATACAGGGTACATGCATATGTAACACACACTTGAGTACTATAAGCACAACATTTGGGGATTCAAAGCAGCAGTATGTAAAACGCAGCAGTATGTAAAACGCAGCAGTCTGCGGCCTGCCCACTGTGGGCCGTTCACCGCTGCATTTCAAAGCCTTTCATTGCTTCCTGTTTGTGCATTCACGGCTGGAGGCCCAATCAATTAGCATCCCTTTCTATTCAGTGTTGTGAATGAGGAGCCACTAACTGCTATGGCCCATTTGGTCACAGATATTGCTTTTAGCACACACTTGTAAAAAAGAAGGGAAAGTAATGTAGTAGAGATAGGGATACGTTTTTTAAGGTGCTATGAAATTATTAAACAAAGATGTATTTATGAGTTTCCATACATGATCAGAAAACTTTAATGCTATTGTATTTATATTTCTGAAATACATTGGACTGTTTATTTCTGTGTCTTAATTTATCTTAAGACATTGCATTGTGTTTTTTATGCTGCAAACCTTTCCCAAATTGGGAATCTATCTATCTATCTGTCTATCTATCTATCTATCTATCTATCTATCTATCTATCTATCTATCACGCACGCGTAGGGCTGCAGAGTGAGGAGTTACCCATTACAAGATCCTGAACTAAATCCTTGTGAATTCTCTTGTTACAAACTTATATATAGACTCTGGATAATTATAATAACTACTGTTTTACTCGATATTATCCTCTGCGAAATTACCACAACCATTTGACGACGTATGGAAGACCCACAAAACCCATTCGCCAGTGACATCACTTCTCCAGCCAGAGACCCTGTTCCTCTTCCAGGACCTTCCCGGGGGTCCCTGCCACTCCCCATCCTGACAGACGGACCCACTAACACTTTGGGACCCCATCATCGCTACGTACCATCACGTGTTCACTAGGACTACCCTCTTCTCCTTCCTGCACTCATTTTCGTGTAAAGCCATACAAATCAAGTTTTGTAGCGTACACCACGATTTCCCCCCAGAATGTACCGGCACGACCAGGTTCCACAAACAACGCACCTCGAGAGGTAGAGAACTGCTTTTCTGTGTTACCGACCGAAGTAGGTCACTGAAAGGACCCCCCGTCCCCCTCCAGACTACGTGACATACGGCCTGTGCCCCGACCCCCGAGACCGAAGGGGCCGGTGGAGGGTGACCGAGGAAAAAGGGTATGTCTCTTTACCCCCTACCTACTTTCCCGAATATACAATTCCCTGTACTCCTAAATTAGGTTTCCAGAAGTACTCTCGTTCTATTATGCAATAAATAAGTGTTCTCTTTTTATTTCGGACTCCATAATTGTGTACAAACAAGATATGTAAATAT
>NW_011342297.1:0-32172 GCF_000735185.1 Notothenia coriiceps | reverse complement strand
CTTATGGCGCATTTCCACTACAGCGCGGAGCTCGGTTTAAGCGTGCCGAGCCCGTTTTTGGTTGCGTTTCCACTTAGCGTAGTACCGGCTAACGGGTACTATTTCACAGTTTTCTGGCTCTCCAAAATCGAGGTTCTTCCCGGGCCAACAACCGGGCTGAGTATACTAAACTAGAGAGAGAATAGCTGGCAGGGGGCTACAACTACAACAACATGAACATATTTTACGGTGATTTAATTTTAATACACATTTCAAAATGATGCCGAAGTAACAACATACTGATACCGGTTAGTAAAAACCATGAATTAATGATTTGACAAGTCTGCAGACAGACGGCAGGCGAAAAACCTTTTAAAATGCGTGTTTTCTGAATGGAGATTGGCTAAGCTAACGCAGTATATGCTCCGACCGTCCACACTCACAACAACGGCCTATACAGACATAAATAAAGCAGCGACTGTATTCGCCATGACACAGGCAGTCTGTGGTTTGTACTTGTTTAACTTTTGTCAAGTTTCTGAACAGATATGAGGAACTTTGAGCTTGAGTGCTAACAGCCAACGCCCCACTGGGTTCTCGTTGAAGATGACGTCACGGCTCCGCCTACACTGCGTTACTATAGATACTACCCCAGTTCCTAAACTGTAATGGAAATGCGCCATAAAGTGAGCCAGTCCTAACAAGGCCTAACGAGGCCTAGCCATACCGAGCGAGGCCGTGTATTGGAAATGCGCCATTAGACCGCTTAGCGGTTGTAACATAGTGATGTCATTATGTTGTACACAAAGGAGTCGATTCAAGGTCATAATAGGGCCTCTTTAAAAAAAAATAAGTGAAAGGGGTCCACACATTTCTAATAATAATAATAGGTATTGATTATGTCTTGTATTAATTTGACTTTATCTTTACTGAAAACTGTATACTTAAACTTCTCTTTTAAGTAAGATGTAAACTTTTACAGCTTATGTAAAATATGCACCTGTGACAATTATACCTATTTTTTTTTAAAGAAAAATGCCTTAGGAATGTATGTTAATTTTATTGCAGCGAAAAAAAATACTCAGCTTTTGCAAATGTAAAAATAAGTTGTGTAGGTTATCCAACACAACGCAGCCTCCAGGCTTTATGCTTAGTTTGAACTGTCTCCTCATAAGTGGCTTTAATTGCCCTCGTGTAACACTGTCAGCTCAAATTAGATCAGTGCACTGCTGGATATGCATAGGAATGAAGAACTAACTCTGTATACTGTAGCCCATGATTGAGTCTGATCATGCCATCATGGTTATTATTGGATGCTAATGGTAAGATAATTAAGATCAAATCACTTTATAAATGCAGGGAATTTTCAAGGGTTATAAACTACTGTATATGTACAGCAGATGAATAGTCAGTAATCTGCAAACTTCATTTTCAAATCAACTGTGAAATTAAACAATTTAACTTTACTTTTAGAGACACATGGTTTCGCAATCATTTTATGAGAGAACTGTAGGTTCTCATGAAGGTTGCTGAAAAGGACCTTTAAATAGGGGGACCTATTACAGGAAAGATGGAGGCAGTTTTCAATTGGCACGCTTTGAATTAATAAATTCCAGTTAATCAAAGGAGTCGGAGCAAAGCAGGTCAGCGAGACATGCAACAATTATAATTTTTTGGTTGGAAATCACATGCAAGCTTTAAAGTGAAAGAACCAGCATCCCTTCTCACATCATCATAGTTGGAGACAAGGTCAATGACAGCAATACTGTCGCTGAGCAGGCAAACACAAATTGGGGATTGACGAATACCGATCATGTTCTTCAAAACCGTGGACTGCTATCGGGACATAGGCAGTATTTTTGAAGAATATTGAAAAACTGGACTTTTCTTGAACTCATGATGAATTCAGGGATGAGAACACAGCTGAATAGATAGCTAGATAACAGTGCCTACATGCAGCATCACAGTAGCCACTGCTAATATACTAGCATATCGGTTTATAGATATCAAATAATGTTAAATCTGTAGGCAACAGGACACAATCTGTATCCTTGTTTTTGGTTTGTGTTCCAAGTCATATTAACCAATCACGTTTGAGCAGGTTTTGATTGAATGCAGGTCGATGCAGCGTCTGTATGGAGAGCAATAAAGCTAGCTCACATTTGCCAAATTCAGTTTTAAACCCATCTTCTGACAGCACTCTAGATTTTTAGTAGTGTAAAATAAGCTTGTTAACTTGTGGAAGAATTGTTGAAGAGTCTTAAACTGGGACAGACTAATAAAGAGATAAAAAAGGAAAGGAAGGAAGCAGAATACACGTAAAAAGTAAGGAAATAAGAACGAAGCACCACTGCAGATAAAGAGTCTAAGAAACAGTAGAGATAATGGAACAATGCTAACTTGTTGGTACTGTTGGACTGATGAAGAGATAACAAAACAATTGGGAGGAAGAGTCAGGGTTGAATTTCTTAGAATGCTGTCCCAACATCAGAGAGAGAAGTATCATTGTTCTGAAACAAGATAGAGAAAGTAAGAAGTTTAAGAGATGGTAAAAAGACAGGACAAGTGCCCTTGAGGACCACAGATGGAAATTAGCTATTAGCTATAATCTGGCATATTGCATCTCTTCTCTTTGCTGAGATTAATGTTTTTGTATGCATGGTTTTAAAAAAAAAAAAAAAAAACACGTGTCATAATCTATAAAAGCACAGCACAGTTATTATGGAAAAGTGGAGTTTGGAGGAGATAGGAATACAAGACAAGAGGCTTCGGATAGAGACATAGCACCATTCATATGAGAATAAATGAATTACAAAGCAATAGAGAGGGTAGATCAGCCAGCCAGGGAGTCGGGCAATGATATGAGGGGTTGAGTGTGACAAGGACGCATGGGAGAGAAGAGTTAGTAATGATTGATAGAAAAAAGAGAAAAAAGAGACAAAAAGGCAGAACTGCCAGAATCCACAGCTCATTGTCATTGCAAATAATCTGCTCGGGGTCACCTTATTCAGCATGGCCATGTCAGTGGAAAACCCTGGCTGCTGTGTCCTGTAGTGGCTAATTCTGCTCTCCTCTGCTCCACCACAAAAACAGAGAGGAATTATTATAATACGTTTAAGAGTATTAAAGCACTAAAACCCAAGCCTTGAAGGGAAGCATCTGAAATGTTGGCCAGATACCGTCAACGTCGATTAGAAACATGTACCTTGATATACTCAAAGTCAACATTTATATCAGTATTATCAGGTTTTAAGACAAAACCAAATGTCAGAGCTGCTAAATCGGTCTTAAATCCAGTTTACTTAAAACCTGTATTTACAATTCCATTACACAATCATCCTCGATCATCTTAGGCTTCAGGTGGCATAACTCGTCGGAGTTTTGGGCAGATGTGGTCAAACAGGATTTTATTTTTTACTTTCAAGAAAGTAAAGAAATCCTGTCAGAGCTGCTTAAATCGGTCTTAATCAGTATACTTTTAAACCTGTATTTTACAATTCCATTACACAATATCCTTCATCTAGGCCAGGTTGGCATAAACTCGTTTCGGAGTTTGGCAGATGTGGTCAAAAAGGATTTCATTTTTTTTACTTTCCAGAAAAGTAAGAAAACTGTTCCTGAAGCAATATCAAAAGTGGCGACTTTTCCGCATCCATGCTTATTTCAAGGAAGACCTGGCGAGCATAAATGAAAAACAAGCTATTAACTTACAAGCCCATTGGCAGACAGCATTTTGTAAGCAGTGGTTTTTTTTCAACCAAGGACAGCCCAGTATCAGGGTTTGAAGTTGATTGAAATTATAGTTTCAGTAAAAAAATGTTGTTTTATATGCGTTTAGCATGCACTCGTCCCCAGAGGAACGTTAGTTTTGTAGTCGGCCATTCAACAGGGCCCGCAATGTGGATTCATTATTGTTTTTATATTAAAAAGAATAACAGGAAACTTGTAATACCTGTTGCTTTTAGTCGTCGAAGCATCTGCCTATGACAGATCCCCTGCTCACAAAAATAAGTGAAATCATAAAAATCTCAATGTAATATATATTATATAGTGATGTGATGAACAATAAACATAGCAATTCAAATCTGTCTTTGAATAATTGATATGCTTTATTTCCCTCACGCACAAAATTCAATTCTTGCTTTAAAGCAGAAAACTAGACCGGACCAGAATTGCTGATGTCTGCCAAGCATTGTCATCTCCATTTTCACATGGCTTAATTAGTCGAGTTTGACTGCTCCATTAATATGTAAGCTGCTAAATGACTTACCCAGGAACTTCCATTGACCGCTTTAATCAATCAATACAAGCTTAATCGTAGCCAACACCCTGAACCCTTTCCTTATTATGAAGCAAATGAGCGAAGAAATATTAATTTATGTGTTGGATTTTACCACATGTGGCAGAGGCATTCTTTGTGAGTAGTGACATTCATGTGGAAGCTTTCAGAACTCTAATGGCCTTCCATTAATGTCAATCACAATACCTAAAACACAATCTTTTCTCTGTACTTCTTTGCAATATCTGTCAAATACGGCCAAAAATCTAATCATTAAATCAGTATGTTTTTAATTTAACGGTTTACAGCAATAAAGTTGGGTGCTTTTCATTGCGTTTGCCAATTTCAGTTCATTAAAGCTGATTGACAAATGACATAACTTTGCAATGTATTCCATTCTGGGGGGGGTTTGAGCTCATGGCAAGACGGCATCGTTGTGTCGCTGCCCTTAAAGGCCATGTGAGCGTCCCATTCCCATTGGAAACGGAGGAATTATACACCGGAAAGTAGTATTCCTTACTGTGGATTATTTTACAGTGATATCTGCACTACTCACGACTAAAAACACCAGATTAATCTTTGTTAATTACACAAACATTGATTGGTTTAACTTGTGTGCATGCTTTTGTATTTTTCCCCTTCGATCGGAGAAACAAATATTTTTTCGAGTAAAAGGATGGCAAAGAAGGACACTACAACTACCAGAATCCCAAGCTATCGTTTAGAACTACACCATGTGCTCTGTTTGACAAACCCGTGATATTCTCAAGCTCTGTGATTGGTTGATTTCAATGTTCAAATGGATATAAAACGTTTCGTAAAAGATAAAAATCATACTTACTTCACGCCAGTGCCTTGCTTTTACTCTTTGAAAGTCATGCACAGTGATGCATTTAATAATGGTTGGTCTGCATTAAATATATAGCACATCTGTCGTAGTTCTTCTATTTTCTATTTAATCTAACGACCGATCCGGGCCTCCAGAATAGGCCGGAAACTATTCTTTTGCAGTTCAGTTGAATTTTCCCACAATAAGGGAAGGTTTTAGTAATAATAATTTTGTTTTGATAATTAATTGTTTGTTTATTAACTACTAGACCACTGGGGTCATGTTAAGACCGCATCTTTCTCTGTGTTCGCTGTGTGGTTTTTTTCCATCGCTCGTTTGTGTTAGGCAAATATCAAAAGCAATCAACTAATATTCCGTCGTAAACCAAACCAGAACAGCAGTAATACTTTAATTTTGTTAGGTTAGCTGTAAACTTGACAGCTTTTAACCCCAACCTATGTAATAATATGCAGTAAAAAATAAGTGCTTCAACATTAGTCAAAATTGCTGGAAGGTACTGCACAACTAATTGATAGTTGTCTTGTAATGGGCACTATTGAGGAACCTGCGACCCCAAAGTTTTTCATTCGTTTTTCATTGTTGCATACTAAGCACGTTTGTGAATTGATATGTCAGTAAACTAGAAAAATCTTGAAAGCGGATGTGCAAAAATAAGTCCATTATATAGCAGTCTGTNTCTATATACACAAAATAACCATTTCTCTCAAACATTGTTCACAAATCTGAAAAAATCTGTGATAGTGAGCACTTCTCCTTTGCCGAGATAATCCATCCCTGGGATGGATTATCTCGGCAAAGGAGAAGTGCTCACTATCACAGATTTTTTCAGATTTGTGAACAATGTTTGAGAGAAATGGTTATTTTGTGTATATAGAAAATGTTTTAGATCTTTGAGTTCATCTCATGAAAAATGGGAGCAAAAACAAGTGTTGCATTTATATTTTTGTTCAGTGTAAATACAATTATTTTGAAAATGTTTACAATTTCGAAAATATCAGAACAAACATCAAAGTATAATTTTGAAAAGGTTAGTAAAAAAAAACTGCAGAGTATAATATATTAACATTTGAAGAAGTACTTTAAATAAATGTCATAGTGTCTGTACCTTTTATGATTTTGGGGCCTCACTTAGCATCACCTTGATCAAATGTAGTTAAGTATGTTTACTTATGAATATCATTCGACAGCAAAGCCTTTATTTGTCTCCACAGCATGGCAGGCTCCATCAATTAGTGTGAGGGTGGTGTCGGTAATGGACTGTAGGAAGGCTGTCATCGATCGTTCTGCACATCCATTAACACACACACACACACACACACACACACACACACACACACACACACACACACACACAGCCCAGAGGAGAGGAGAGGTCAGACTCAGCTAACTTTGATTCATTGTGTTCATTCTCACTGCCTCCACTGCCTATAGTCTCAGGCGATACATTGATTGGCTTTAATGACAATTTAACCCGGCACATACACACACAGCACAAGGCTTCCTGGGGTAAAGCCTACGTGTGAACTGAATGCACAGTAGATCCTTTCTCTTCTCAGGAAATAGCTGTAAAAGACACAATTACAAAACCATATACTGAAATGAAGGAACCTAAAACATGTCACTAGTGAAGAGGATGTTGGCTGTTATGATTGGCTCCAGGTGAACTGTATGTTAAATAGGAGTTACTGTATGTAAAAGCTCTGCTACACTATGCTTGAGTTTCAATTGCTTTGATATTTTTTCCAATTGTCTTTTTACGGTCATCCAATAAGTTGTGATTTCAAATGAGTTTGATGCTGTGACTTCCCATACTTGTATCCATTTGTCTTACAATCAAACAGCTTATCCATCATATGGTACTGATGGATAAGGTTAGGGAGGTAGCTTGCTGCTGCATCAGCACATAGGAGGTAGCATTTGGGGCTTTCTGTCATTAAGGGTATATTTTAACCCAAACATTGAGTATGTCCTTAACCTAACAAAGCCATTTTAGTGAACAGCCGGCACTATCATAATATATAACTTATTTTTTAGCTCCTGGTGTCTTAAAGTGTGTTTTTTGTACTTTGTTTGGAAAAGGTTGAACAAACAGTTACAACATATGAAACATTGCCCTTGAAAAGTTTTCCATTAGCCATCTCTAGGTCAGCTGACTTTCTTTTCTTAGCACTTCATTAAAATTCATTAATTGCCTCCTTCCTCCTGGGCGCAGCCAGAATCAAAACTGGAACTGTCAAAAATTAGAGCGAGAGCAACTGTCCTGTGCTCCAGATACACAACCTGTGAAGCCCGGCTGCTTCCCCCCCCCCACCACCACCACCTTCCCAAAACAACAACGCCAAGGACAGATTTGAGACGAGAAAAAGTTAAAGAAGTAGACGTAAATTTTATTTACTTGTTCTGTACATAAAGGGTCAATACCAGCACAGGTGTTAACCATGGGAAATATTAACACATGTAAATGGTTTAAGAAAATAAAAGGCACAATTTTCAATCCTTAAGTAAAAGACAGGCTTTCCTAGAATATGAGAAGAGAGCACAGTAATACTGTTAATGCCATTACAAAACAACTCAGAAGCATGAGAAAAGTAAGTTCACCTCAAGAGAAGGAAAGAATCAGGGTGTATTGCTTAATTAGTAATTTCATTAATTTTGATGAGGAATAAAAAAAAAAACACGCTGGTTGGTTTGACCAGGAGGGATTCAAATAAGAGAAACCTTGGTTTAATAAGGACATAAAATGACATTAAGCAGCATTTGGCCAGGCAGGACCATCTCCCCGGCCAAGAGGTCATGCACAGAGGCAACCAGCAGGCATTTGCCCTTTTGTAAATGTTTCCGTCCGTACTTTTGTTTAATCACATCACTCATTTTGACAAAAAAAAAGCTTGAATGAATAGCAGATTTTGACAAAAAAAAACTTGAATGAATAGCCGACTATAAACTAACATGATCAAAGTTGGGAAACAACTAAAAGCTGCACAATATTACTGAGTGGAGGGTTGGTAATCGATTTCAATGGAAAGCACTATGCGGAGTGTGGGGGGGTGTGTGGCTCAGTGGCCTAGTGCGTTGGTGTTCGGATCAGGGGGACAGGTTCAAACAGCACTACAGCATGTCGTTGTGTCCCTGGGCAAGACACTTCACCCCAAATTGCTCCTGTGGGGATTGCCCACAGTATTGAGTATGTAAGTCGCTTTGGATAAAAGCGTGTAACATGTGATGTAATGAGACAAAGTTGTGCACGGACCGAATATTTAAGGAATAAAGCTAAAAAGACAAAACACTAAATTGACAGGAGTAACATTGAGAGTGGGATTGCATGTGCTAAAAGATGCATTTACCTTGCTCTCTTGAAAAAAAGGCATTAATGGGATTCTCATTGGCTTGCTGAAAAATGCTTTCCTGACCTTTGCCCTCGCCTCAGTAGAACGCAGTCTTTGTGCCGATGCTGCGACGATGCATTTTTTTAAGCTAGCCTTTTAGATGCTTGTGGGAAGTGCTAGGGAGAAGGCTGTTGCTACTTGACTTTAGTTCAAAGCTTGACACTCATATGCAGAAGGTTGAAATGTATCGACTAGTGCTGAAGTCACTAAAAACCCTGCTAATCTCTAACCAATGCATTTTCAGTTCAAGATAATGTGAAGGGCAGTCAAGAGAGGTACCGAGTGGACATGCAAAGTTACCGCTCTACCATACATATCCAAGTCACATAAAAAAACAAAAGAACATGAGTTGATCATGTGGCACAAATAGGAGAAAGATGAAATCACAGAGGGCCGAAATATGCGTTTTAAACAAAGATAAATAAGTCTCGAAAGTCAGGTGGAAGTGTGGATGGGGTCATGGGACCTAAAATGTCACGGAGCAACCTAGATCCTCCAAAAACCCATCTCTCCTGAATCCAGTCACACATCACGTACATATAAAAAAAAAACTGTCAACCTGAACAACTCACAGCCAATACCTGTGTATGTCTGTGCTTGTGAGATGGTTAAGGTACAACAGTGACTTGATTGTTTGGAGAAATAACATTTGACCGGCTGGTTAGCTCCTCGTCGCCTCAGTGCTCTCCCAAGTCCGTGGGGATGTTGCTGTTCCCTACTTCGTACGAACATCGACAAAACAAACACTTTTCCCCAAGACTTCAAACATATATTCAGAAAAAAACCTAATAAACACAGACATGTTGTAATGTAAATATCTATTGTGACACACACTTAATACATACGCACACACACTCACACTGATATCCAGTGATGTGGAAATGAAAAGGACACTAATGCAAAAACACATCGGCCAGCCTGGAACCAAGTCAAGGGGTAATGAGATGGGAGGAGTGGGGTCAGGTTTTTTTTTTTTTAAGTTTGGACCCAATGTCCAAAGCTGTAAACAGTCAGAAAGCCTTGCAACGGTTGGCAACAACGGTGGGGTCGCTATCATGGTACAGCCCCAAGCAGGCAAGCATGTAACCGTGGCGACACTGGCGGGAACGAGGTGGAGACGGCCAGCAGGTTCAGGTACGGGGACGACAACTGGCGAGAGGGTCCAGGCCGACACTAGGGTCAGTCGCTCTCGTCCGGATTCTGGGGGTCTATGATTTTCACATGGGTGAATGGGAAGAGACCCCTTCGTCCGTTCACCTCGCCCTCCCATTGGCCGCTGATGTTCATCCGTGTTACCTTGACGATGTCGCCGAGCTGAGGGCAGAAAGACAAATAGCAGGGTTAAAGGAAAAGCAGGATTTGTGGGAAGTAGATCTGGATTGGAAAATAACCTAGAACGGTTTGTCACTTTCTAGAAAACTGCAACCTTTCATGGTCACATTCAACTAGAATGCCTTACAGTGTGTTAGGAGCATTCACTTTTACATTTCTGGAATAAAACTCACAAAATAAATCCTTAAAAACAGAGTCATATTTTGCGTATATAAGAGAGTAGCGAAATGAAAGGTTGAATCATAGCCCCTTGACAAATAGCACAATTTACTTGAATTATTTCTCAATTCTTAAGTGTAAAGATGCTGCTCTACTTCAACGAAGTGACTAAGTTGGTAACCGTCATGCAGAAGCAGATGTGAACTGTAAGCTGGTGAGTAACGGCTGCAGACTGTCCAGATGCACACAGATAAAAAACAAGAAAGATAGCACTGGGTTTATAGTCCAAGGAAATATGAAAATGTGGCCAAAGCTTATCCTAAAGCCTTCATCCAACTACACCGTCTGCACATGTGAGCTTAAAAAACAGAGATTTCTTAATACACCACGTTCAAAATAAAAGCCTTTTGTCATTAAACTGTGGTGGAGCACAGTGCTGTCGCTCAGATGGGGTTGTGACATTGAATGCGACCCCAATCTGTTAAAGCCATATGTTCTTTGTGGGGGATTAGAAGGGAAAAATCTCCATCACTAAAACCATGATTGAAACGTGAATGTGAGGGCACGCTATTTGTGGCTTTCTCTTCAGAACGACGCTTCAAGGACATCTAGTCCCAGACATTATCTGGAACAATAATCCGTTACGTCATCCTGGAATGACAAGAATGCTACTTAGTCATACAAAGCTTCCGTGGAAAGAAAAAAAATGAAATCTTCATTCAAAAGAAATGCTGCAAGGAAGCGCCATGGCGAACACAAATTCAGCTCCATACAAAGAAGTGCCATTCAATTTGTAAGTGTTGAATTATATCTAATCTTCATTAAGAACAGGCTGGTTGTTATGAATGCACGTTTTAATATAAATGTTGAAACATGTTGAAGATCTTGTTATTAGAAATACAGAGCAATAATAACATTTACTGTGATCATGGGAAAAGGAAATATAATCAAATAAAGGAATAACATCCAACTCTTAAGAATGTAGAAGTGAAGCAGACTTCGGTCTAAAAAATCAAAACCCTAAAAATAATGTGCACATAACCTGATTTCATTTGTTGGGGACTGCGTGTCTGTGAAGTAAATAAATAATGACTCATAGCCACTGCTTCTTCTTCTTCTTAAACCCTAGGGGCCGTGAAACAGCAGCGGCACAAACCAAAAGCTTTTTTCTGTGAGCCGTGACCTATTCTGAGCCGACAGAGAGAGACATGATGAGACGAGGTGAGGTATGTGCTGTCGGTCCAATGCTAGTTTTAGGGCACTAAATCAAAAATGACCACAAGGCTTGCCGGTTCCTTTCTAGTGACCAGTTTCTCGGGGCTTTGTTTCCTCTGTCACATTTTGTACAACACTATATAATCAGATATTCCCTACTCATTCAGGAGAGTTACTAAAGTGCCTGGATGTTGGGATTAATCTATGTCAGACCCATCTGTTGTGGCCTGCTGATTTGCATTACCATTTTCAAAAACGATAAATAGAAAATGTTTTAGGGCACCATTTTATAATGCACAAGTAGCAGGAAATAACTCTGAACGGCAGGGAAACCCCCTATGGAAGTCTACTTTTCAGGGAACCTATGCAATGACAATAGCATCTTTATTCCTTCATTCTACGTGAAGTGAAAAAGAAAAACATTTCATTTATCGCATGATCACTTTATCTTAACTAAGGTGTTACAGCTAGCTTCAGTCCTGTTGGGTAGAAGGACATCGCCAGACCTTCAGCCTTAACACGGGCGATGTGTGTATCAAGCACTGTCCCACTAATAAAGACACAGTGAGACCTGCATACAGTCAACCATCACAGTGGGGGGGGGGGTCACTTGTATGACACAGACAAAACCAGAAACATCTAAAAAAGTCCTTAGACCCACAGCATGTTTACACCTCATTTCCATATCAAACTTTCTATAAATATAATCCTTCAAAAAGGAAAAATGTAAATCCTTTATCTTATCAACAATGTATCGTTTGCTTTTCGTTTGGGTGGCATAGAGCCAATGTGAAACTGTTGCAGTGACACCAGTATGTGCAACCTTTCTTTATTCAAAGGATTAGCAAATTATGGAAATTCGGATACAGTTCTCACAACGGCAGCACATTTGGGGTGTCGTGATGCAGGACTAAGAAATGTTGATGGGAACAGGCAATTTAAATATTTGATCTCACCGCAGCTGTTATCACTGATGTGGAATCTTAATCACTACTCTGTATTTTCCTCACGTTAGACACAGGTCCTTTAAAAAGGAGAACAGTGCCTTTTGGCAGCTAGAAACTAGGCTACTATGAATATTAATAATGAAGTACCACATATCTTAAATCTACTAAGAACACAGATGAGGGATAGGGATAACGCTAACTTTTGTAGAACACAGGGATTGAGAATATAGTCAAAATGCCTTTTTGCGGAGTTGATTATAATTGTAAAATAAAAACAGTATTTCGTATATTCTATTTGAATCAAGTGTGCTCACAAACCCTAGTTCTTTCACTCTATTTCACACACTCACAAAAGTCTACTGAACATGCATAAAACATGCAGGTTCATATATGAAGACAATGCAGTCACAGGACAATCTTTATTTGCCCGTAAACAGAAGCCAGCCTTCCACTTTAGCTCTACCCACGTTACCGCTACGCCGTAAAAGTACACAGAATTGAACAAATTCCACACAGAAACATGTTTCTGTTTCAGTCCTCAAATGCTCGCTGTGTTGGCACATTTGTGTGCAGTCCCTCTTTCTCTGATCCCCTCCCTATGTCTCCATCTGTGGACTGAATTCACTTTGAGTTTAATGGAAGTTTCCACTCTGAGGAGATTGGCGAAAAGATTGGTAGTGATGGGCGCAGACCCAGGGCAGCTGACATGTCGGGTTGACCCGTACAGCTCACATCACACAGTCAGTCTGAACAAGGCATTTCCTGAGGTGATGCTAATGTCTACTGTAAGAGGAACACAGGGGAGAGAGGACAGGACATTGTTGTAAGAGGGAGCAGTCTAACCTTAACACTTCATTTTAGAGTCACAGGGCCGGGCTGAGTACCAGCATAGCTCACTTCCTGCATCCACCGACACACTGTGATGTCAGTGAACGGCAGCGGAGACAGGCCCAGATGCCTTTCTTTCTCATCTGTCCCCTGAGGACACTGCTGCAGCTCAGACTGCTATCAGAGTGGAGCATGCTGGAGCCCCAGTGTATACGTGAAGTGCACATTATACATTACATTACATGCTGCAACATGTTACCACAGCCAGAGCACATTTGTATTGAGTGCACTGCTGAGAAATGCAATCGAGCCGTAAAATGCAACAGAGCTGCTTCCCTTTTAGCAACTAGCAGGAACACGTAGCCACAGATAACAGGAGGAATGGGTGCTTGAATCACCCATAGAAGTATACATTAGGACACAAACCTGTAGTCAGTATCACCACAGTCCCACTCCAACACCTAACATCAAATAATGAAGGTGGCAGACGTTCATTTAGTTTCAATGAATGCTATATACCAGTATCAATCGACAACAACTCAATGAGCATTCAGCATGATG
This sequence comes from Notothenia coriiceps, assembly GCF_000735185.1. NCBI lineage: Eukaryota > Metazoa > Chordata > Actinopteri > Perciformes > Nototheniidae > Notothenia > Notothenia coriiceps. The sequence continues at coordinate 18,636 of NW_011342297.1, read as the reverse complement.
CCAGAGCAACACCTAGAGCGGCTGCTGCACAGCAGAGCCTGACATATTGGAGGTTTGCAGAGCTGCAGGTTATCTTAAGACTCTTTCACACATCGTCATGGCTGTGGCAGCGCTGCCTTGTGTTAGCACTTTTCTCATTAGCTACCGACTTCCAGTTTCAATGCAGCTTGCTGGTTAACCTTACAAGAAATGATTCAGTGGTAAAGTGACATGTTTTAGGTGTGAAAAAAACAGGGCCCTTCCCTTTCTTCTTTTTTTTTTTAAATGACATTTTGTAATGTGTTGTTTTGGGGACTGTCTCCATTTGAACAGCTCCAAAAATAGAAAGTCACAAGAGGATAACATGAATAATGCTGCCTTATTTTCTCTTGTTTTTGGTTAACTTTCTCCATGCTGAGGCTGAGTGAAACACACTTTAAACAGTTAACCAGAGAGGGCATCAGGACACTGCTTCACAGTCTGAGTCGATTAGAAGCTGCCTACAACTTGGCATAGCATATCATCACAAACCAAATGAAACGGCTGAAACTCATCTGATTTACTGATTGTAGTGTTTGGCCATGTTAAGTCATATGTGCCAATAGTAAGTTAGTTTGAGGGCATTTCCCCATATTTTGGATCATTTATAAAGATTAGTTTAGTAGACTACAATAATTCATCTCAATCAAAAACGCCATATTTTAAAAACACCCCAGGAAGTCTACCTTTCATTAAGAAAACGATATAGACAAAACACATTTTAGTTGAGTGAAATCCCATTTCACATACCTCTAGAGCCAGAGCTGTTTTGTCGTAGGCGCATGGCACTCGTTTCTGAATTGCCTTTGCCATGACGGGGCCGTTCTGCATGGAGGGTAGAGGGCTGATAACTGCTCCGGGGGTGCCAGGTGGTAACGGCGTTGGAGTCTGGGGCTGGGCGTAGGCGTGCACGAGGGCGTGGGAGGGCTCAGGGATCCCATAGCTGTTGGAGTTGCGAGACCCATGGGAAGGCTGGCCAGGATGAGGTGAAGGTCGTACCAATTTCTCCACATAGGGAACGGGGATCATCCCCACACGCCCCTCTTTACTCTTGGCGCTCCACCACTGCTCCTCTGGCTTCTCCAGGATGATCAGAATCTCCCCCTTCTTGAAGGGAAGGTCCTCTGCATCGCTGCCAGTGAAGTCGTAAAGAGTCCGCACATACTCCAGGTTCTCATCTGGGCCACTTATGGGCTGGATGGGACCGCTCACTGTGCTTGGGTACCTTGAGAGATTACAATAAGGAGGCAAAGGACGGAGACATAATGGGGTTACCATAAAAAGAAGGTCATCGTCAACTGAATATGAAATACATGGACATACATACATTCCAGATGTTCTTGTTGAATGGCATTTAATAAAAGCTTAAGTTATGTCAAAGGGCAAAACATGATTTACATATGCCTCAAAGTACAACCCGAGTATAAATGTTTACTAATGTAGTGTATACATTAAATGGAAAGAATATCCATGTTCATTTCCAAGGTCTTTGAGCAAAATAGGAATAAATGCCACATATATAGAGATCTAAAAACAGTGCATTAGTAGCTAATTCCAAAATGGAAGGCTAATCGTGTATATATGCAAACCCCAAACTTGACCAAAGTCTTGGCTAGTGATTGTTTATCATATGTTGAGAAACCACACATAAATAACAAACTGCATGTGTGAGGGTAGTGTTAATGTCTCTTCTCTCTTCAAATGTGTCAAACTAGATGCATTTCAACAGGGCACTGAGGTAAGCCTGAAAGTGGGTTGGTTTTTGATAAAAATAGCCAAGCTACTTAACCTAGATTGTCCAGCCATTGGTGGTAATATATGAGGCCCAAGTGTTATGTTTTTCTCCATCATGGTGTACACTTAATATCATGAGTTTAGTGGTGGGGGGTAATGGGGATGTTCATACCTGGGGGCTGGCTCTATCAGCGTGGTGGTATCCAGGTAGTGGATTTTGTAGAACTCCAGCAGAGCAGGGAGGTGCTCAAATTCTTGGTCGCCTATCTTAAACCTCTTGCTGGGCAAAGAGTTGATTATATAGTGAGACACTTTGGAGTTTTCAGACACTGACAGCACGTAGTCGCCGGGACAGGTCGACGAGTCTCGAACCAGAAACATGCCATGTCTCTGTCCTTGTAACCTATTCTGTGCCTCTTGTCGTGACACGGGTCCAAAATACCAGGCGGACCGATCAGATGAATCAAACCGAGCAGTTGACATTTCTGTTCAAAATAAGTTAGTAACAAGACTACAAATAAGAAAGAAAGGATAACCAAAAAGGCTAGACAATAAGTTAAAACGTGTGGTTGGGATTGGCCAATCACAGCAATTTGGAGGATTTGGAAGATGCAGGGCAGGGCATTCGTCGCCCTGAGAGGTTGTGTCGAGTGCTTTCTGCTGCAGGCTCCAGAGACCTCTGATTTTCAAAAGAATTTAAGAGGAAACCAAAAACAACCTGACGTTTTCAGAGACAGGCTGCAACTGGCTTGATCCAACTTTGGAACATAATGTGGTTCCTGTGTTCAGCAGTCAACGGCTGAGTGATTGTTTGAGCTGCCAAAATAGAGAAACAGAACAACTTACGACAGACAAACATCGACGGAGAGCGAAGCAGCAACAAATGATAAATGAAGCTTCCCCTTTTCGTTCCGCCTTCCGAGAAAACACCGGGCTTCTCTCTTCTAATAATGTATCTCCCGTCAGTGTGTCAGAGAACGGAAAAGGTGGCCTCAGTTTTTCATCTGATAAATCCTCATGTCGGCAAAATGTCGCCAGTAGCCGTGAGTCGGAAACGAAATGATTACTTTGTATCTTCTTTATCTTATGGTAAGGCACACGTCATGGAAATGCGTTTTTGAATCCCGTTTCTCGAGTCAGAGCCGACTTTAGAGGCTGCACATCACAAAAATGGCGGCCCGCAACACGTCTCCACACAAAAAATGATTTCACAGCAGCGGCTTGTCTCCTGCGCGTGCATCTCAGGTGGCCGCGCGGTAGGCTGGAGCTCTCGCGTGAGTTCCCGACTGCTCACGAAGGATAACGGCTTAAGGATTCTATAATATTTTACTTTCCCTTATTTCTACTCGTCCCCCCCCTCACCCGAGCCACCAGAAGTGCGAGTACGAGACCGAAAAATGGCGACGGGAGGGCTGGTCCCGCTTTCTGTCTGCACGTCACTGACGCCTGGAGGGGGGTGGAGGGTGGGAGGAGGAAATGGGGGTGGGCGGGTGACGAGACCATGGACTGCCCACCCCCAGAGTGAAGTGTCAATCATGTTTCCATGACAGCTACAGAACATTTTGAATGACCGACGATAAAGCAGTGATGTTATCACTACAGGGCAAACAACCAGCAATAAATTACAAAATACACTATAGGCTTATTTTGTATAGCAGCAAGACCCTGTATTAGGTTCATGCTATGTCTTTTTGCATACGATGTCTAAGTGCAGTTAATAAATATGCAAAAAAAAATAAACTAGTTTTGATTACTTATATAAGTAACAATACAATTCTAACATTTGTTTCAAAATAAAATAATAATGTTCTATTATGTTCTAATAACAGCGGCAATACTATATGATACTTCAATAAACATTTAGTCAAGTGCAAGTATGGAGCCTTTTGGTGTGTTAGTTGTTTGGGGTGGATATCCTTTTTTAACGACTTTGTACTTAACTAATCACATATTTTCTTTGTACTTATTTTCTACGTACAATATTCAAATTTTGAATTATTTAGGTGTATAAAGTAATATAAAATTAAAATAATTAAAGTATGCAAAACTGAGTCATTTGGAAAACAACTATGGTCAATCTTAAAATAAAGGCTATTTGATTTGTTCATATACTTCCAAGATCCCATTTTGGTTCCTGTCCTTTACAGTTTAATTTAACTTGTATTAGGCTACTGTAGCAGGATAAATGAGTGACCGTAGATTTAATTCTTATAACTGATGACAGTTTCACATTCAATCACATCTGACAACTCAATCTTCTCATACAGGTTCCCTGAGGACACAGGCTGTCCTATAAACGAGCAAATGTACTCGTTTGAATCTATATTTATGATGTATTACTGTGCAGCGTATATTATATATCTTCAGCTCTTCTGTGGCCTCGTGACTAATTCATATGTTTGAGGTACAGCATGTTTGCTCAGTCAACTGCTATTTCATGCGACCAGTTAAACATTTTACATATTTCCCTATTCTAATTTCCTGTTGTTCTCCTACTTCCCCTCCACTCAATCTCATACTAAGTATTATCTGGCACAGAACTGTGACACATCGATTTGGAGCTCCCCGGCCCACAATATGCTGAAAGGGAGAGAGTGAATTTAAATGGAGGGGGTAGCGCCTCTGAAAAAGACTAAATAAAGACGAATACAAACCAAAGAATGCGTTAGAAACACTGATAAAGCATGACAAGTGTTCCAATGTGGCGGGACAACTTCTGCTCATTAATGAAAGTAAAATATATAAAGATGCAGCTCTGTTCCTCTGGATATTGAGGTTTCAGTGAGCATGCTCGTGAGCCTGCAGCTGGCACAGAGCAGCTCTCATCACTGCGGCGCTGTCTGAATGTTAATAGATTCGCACCCACTGGCTCTTAAGGGCTAATGCTTGCCAATTCCCACATTTCCACAAAGACGCAGTGATGCAACAAATTGGAAAGACTAAAACAAACAGGGCCTTTTCTTCCTCAGGAGTAGACGTTAAAAATGCTGTGTAACTGTGCATTTCCCCCAAATACTTTTTGTTTAATTACACTATGGTTTAATTTGTGATTTTATTACCAGGGCTCAAAACAAAACAGCCATATTTTCAGGTGGATATGTAAATCATTTCATTTTGCTAATATTCCAAAGACACAAATTCCATGCAGAATATGAAATAAATAAAATGATCTGTAACCTCTCAAACATTGTAGGCTTCAAATGTAATGGACACTCTTCAATGTCTCTAAACACCTCCATCTGGTGGATGCATGCATGAAACAATGTGTTTAATCTGAACATAACATCATTTTACAGTGTTTGAACTTTTGCAGGGAGAAATGTCATACACATTGACAGACTGAGAGCTATTCACTTGTAACTAATGGAGAGGTATTGAGAGGTACCTTGAAAATGCCTGCCATCAGAGTATTTTGCTCACTGTGAAAATAAGTGCCCCTGAGGCACAGATTGGCTCTTACTGGGCTCTCACTGGCCATATGAGAATCCACATTGTGATACCTTTGAATCAGCAAAGATTTTAGAGGTGAAGTGAGCTCAGCCGGGTTCATTCCGGGAATTGTCTGCCCCGCCTGGCTGCATGCAGTTCTTAACCTGCCCAACGCGGTTGCACAACTATAAGCTAGGTTTTGATTTATGTTGTGAAATTAAGCTAGGCTCTTTAACATGTTTGGCTTTTCACAGCTGTGTGTTTTCACTTCACTCAAATGTTAAGACAATTGCCAAAAATATTATGTTAAAAAGACAAGAAGAGCAGAAGTCGTTGTAAAAAAACAGGACAGAGCTCTTTTTTTGTTGAGATAGTTCAATCTAGTTTTGTTGTGTACAAAAAGGGCCTGGGAAAAAAGTTGTTATTCTTTTTCCTTAATGTGTTTTTAGAGAGCTAACTTTGGTTGTTTGCAGTGATAAAAGTATGAATTAGTTTGAATAATAACAAGTTATTATTTCTATGTAGTAGTGTACAATTCCCCCATAATTTTGGCAGAATTACAATTTGGTAAAAGCAGCCATGTTCAGTTACAGATGTCTACCTTTATAGTTCAAATGTCCTAAAATGTTTGGTAAACAATAAATAAGTACATTTACCGTTACCAGGACAAAACTGCATTTGTGACTTTATTTCCTTTTCTCTTTGTGTGCAGAATGAAAAACTATTTTAATTTTTTTATGTAAGCGGTTCTTCATGAGAACAATTATAAAAGAAAATATGATAGGACAGAAATACTTTATATGGTGGTGGATAACAGTGTACTGGATGTGTACTGGGGATCCTGTCAGTGCACCGTCCTTTTGAAGCGGTCTCTCTGCACAGCACGGGCCCTCCTCTGTCTGTCTGCGATGCTGCTGCTGAGGCTCTGTTTCAGGGCAGGGAGGACCACCCCAGAGTGAGAGGATCCGGACCTGGGACAGAACATATGTAGATTTAACTGAGGGGGCCAAGATGGCTTTTTGAGCATGCAGTCAGTGCAAAATGATGGAACAGTTTTCCATAGAAACAGATTTACATACGGCTTTTCGGGAAATGTTTGAAGACCAAGTTTCGGAAATGTCTTTTCTTCTGTGACTTTGCTGACAGGCACAACAAAAAAGAGAAAACCTAATCACAACTGTGGTCATCTTTTTTTAAGGAATCCTATATATTGATGAAGATTGCAGTAATAAAATTGTCCGTCACTTTACCGGGTTCCGTCCACAAGGAAGGCCTTGGTCAGGATGTAGTTCTCTGGGGTGATTTTTTTGCTCAAAACAATATCTCTCAGCAACGCCTTCACACGTATGATCTTTAAAGAAACGCGGTTGTTATAAAGCCATTAAAAATGTCCAAAGAAAATGAGAAAGAAAATATTATAGATGATTATTATGTGATGAAGGGCACTTACTTCCTGAGACTGTAAGCTGTTAGCGTTGTAGAGCTGCCGAATGATGACCTCACATTCCTGCAGGGTGGGGGCTCGCGGCGGATGGGAGGGGTTGCTGTGGATTCGTAGAGGTTGTAATGAGGTGATGAGCCCCCCCTTCACCTCTAGGCTGGGCTCCTGCCTGGCACATCCCAGAATGTCGCTGCCATCTCCAAGGCTGCACAAGTAGTCAGTGAGATCATATCATCAATCAATGTTGAAGGCAGTTCAAGACTTCCATTCCATGGCCTTGATTGTAAGGCGATACCAGATGTACCAAATCAAAGTGCATAAAATAATGTATATTTTGCACATTTATTTGGCAAATCTAATATTACTTCGACATCTCTTTTAAATGACTGTTTCAAAAGTTGGCTGCACTACAGTTGAACCAATGGGTCGTTGCTTAAGGCCCCGTCCACACGGAGACGAAACGGAGACGAAAACGAACCGAATTAGATATCAAAAAAGTCTTCCGTCCACATGGAATCGGCTCAAGAAACGTGTCCATCCACACGAGACCGCTCGACCCGCTGGGCAGCTGTAGTACATATGCCGGGCCTGTAAGTGGTGCTGTACTTCCGCCACAAAATACACCAAAAGCCGCGAATAAGACGATGATTATTATTATTATTATATTATATTATTGTTGTTGCTGATGGTTGTGGTAGAGGAGCTGTAGATTTGGCAATGGAGCACGAACGCAACCCTGTGATCCGCCATTGTTGTTGTTGTTGTTGTTGTTGGCGAAACGCATCAGGTATAGAGTGCCACAGTGACGTGTCCTAAAACCCGGAAGTAAACTCCTGTACATTCGGATAATATCCACATGTCTACCCTACTTTTATAATCTTCTAATCATAAATCTATCGATCATAAATCTATCGATTAGATTTATGATTCGAAAATTATAAAAGTAGGGTAGACATGTGGATATTATCCGGCTGAACAAAACGTGATCCGTCTCTTCAATTTGTGTCAACCACAGACCTAATTTCCAGCTATTTTCCAAAATCCTATGGAGAAATTGCATTGGTTTTTGTCGAAGGAACCGGAAGTGGTAAAATGCTAACTTACTTCCGGGTTTTAGGACGCGTCACTGTGGCACTCTATGACGCGGGGGTGAGAAGGAGAGGTGGGGAGAGGCGGGGCTATGGCGTCATTGTTTTCAGGGAATGATCGTATAGGGCAGGGGTCGACAACCCGCGGCTCTCGAGCCTCATGCAGCTCTGTAAGCCCTCCACTCTGGCTCCCTGGATGCTCTTTTGGTCAAAAAGGTTGCAGACCCCTGGCTTAGACCATAGGCTTAGACAAAAATAAGAAGGAAATAAAATAAAAGTATTTGTAGGACTATTTATATTTTGTTACACGGTTGAAAATGTTTCGTATCTTGTATTTTGAGGTGATACTGTGACACATAAATAAAAAACAAAACCGTTTTAATTAGGTCAACTAAAATAGGCGTCACATCCTGCTACGGTCCCGCGCCAGCGCCTTGTCTAACAGGCCAATAACCTCACCCCCGGCTCCATGAGCGAACTATGGATAAATCAAAGAAAATAAAAGTATCGGAGGAACAAAGGATATTATAGTTATCTGCTTTCACAGCAAACGATGCTGGCTCACCGGTATGTTTGATTTGTAGAGAGAAGTTGTCAAAGGTGCTGCAGCCTTTACGTATCGGAAAAACACGGAAGAGGAAGACAGCTGACGATCTTCAGTCATAATTCAATCAGTTAACTCTTTTTAGGGTGCAGCTATATGTTTTACTTATTTCAAAGTGGGCACATTTTAATTATATACATTTTCTTCAAATGTGCAGAGGACTCCCCAAGTGCTGTGTTGATTTATTTTAAAGTAGGCCTGTGTATTTTTTTTAATTCTCCTTATAAGAGTTATGTGTTTATTATTAGAGGTAAACAGTTTTCTCTAACGTAATAAATAATAAATGCAAAAAAACTGTAGTTTTTGTCTATGATGTAACAATATATACAACTTTATAAGCTATCAAGCTATCAAATATGTTTTGCGGCTCCAGACAAAAAAGATTGGTGGAAAAGGGGGCAAAATGGCTCTTTTGGTCAAAAAGGTTGCAGACCCCTGGTTTGTGGATCACATACCTGCCCGCCTGGTGGCCTTGCCTTTGGATTTCTTACTCGCTTCAGTTAGTGCTCTCGTCTTCAGCATCGGATGGCAGATGGAGAGAGCATGGAGTGCTGCACATAACATTTATCAACGTTAGTACATTTTGTAATCATTCTATCTTCTAAACTTAATCCCAGCACTACATGTATTGTGCAGTGAGGAGTTATACCTGCTGTGTCACTGGAGAAGACCCCCAGGGCGTGTGTGTCGTCCACCCACTCGATCTTTATCCCACCATCACTGCAACACACAGGAAAGCACGTGAGGACACTGGCAGCTGGACCAATTGTTTGAGGTTGTAATTGACTGACTACAGACATTCAGGAAAGCCCTTAAACTTTATATTTTAGAGAAAACACAGAAAAATATCTAATCCAAGAATAGATAAACTTGGAACTCAAGGTCCCCTGAACTAGAGTAGAAAAGCTATTGAGATAAAAATGAACCATCTGTAGAGAAGTTAAGGATCTTAAAGCGCTGCTCGCACCTGTATTCTGCAAAAGCATCCAGGAGGTCATCCGTTTTGAAAACAGCAGGGAAGTCATAGATCTCGATCACATGGCAAAGCTTTTCCGGGCTGATGCACACGTTCTCATAAATGGAGTAGTCGTTGTGAACATGCTGAATGGTAACAGTCACCATGTCTTTCAGACGTGCCTTGATCTGATAGAAAGAACACAGATAATGAATTACAATATACAGTATGTTGCTAATGTTGCATTCACATCTCGCCATATCCTCTTGCTAGTTAGCCAAACCACTGTCAAATGTACATTCTGCACTCAGATATTGAGTCTATTTCGCAATCTTTCGGAAATCTAGCTAGTTTAAAAAAAAAAGAGAAACAAGGAATGTTTTTTTGGTTACCCCCTGTGAAGGCTACAAGCCTCACAAACAAACACACATGCTAAAGGTTATGCTTTTTGTTCAGACATATAGAGACATTTATTTGCAACAACTTTATTTGTACTAGATTGAGTGCACGCAATCTTGTTTAATATAATTATTGTGAATTGTGTTGTTTTTAATCCTATTGTCAGTGTGTTGCAGCTCACCTTGCTCCTGGCAAAAGGCTGCGCTGATGAAAACCACCTGCCTATATAGATGTGTCAGCTAATTGGACTACACCTTAAACACCCCTCAAACCCTGAGGGGTGTTTAAGGAGACAACTTAATTTAAAGTGGACCTATCATGCTATATTTGAAAAATATATTGTAGGGCCATACCTATACAAAACCTGTCTGTGAAGTTTTTTTTTCAAAATACCAAACAGATCACCCATTGTAGCCATGCCTCATACTGCTCAAACACCTCTTTTGAAGCCCTGTTAGAGAAACGCGGATTTTGGGTCCTTAGCTTGAAAAAAAAGAAGAAGAGGAGGCTGAGCTAATGCCCGATCAGAATTCTACCGGAGATAAAGTTAAATTCGGTTGTGATAAAATGCCATCCTGTTTAAACCACGTCAAGGATTATTTNCTAATTATATAGTTACTTTTCATTCAGGAAGTATGACGCTGCGCTGTCAGTACGCTTCTCCATGTTGGTGATTGGTCGAATGCTCCAAATACCACCCCTTTCATGTGAACGCGCACCTAACTAGATACGGCACGGCTGGCTTGAGCGATCCACTTGATAACCCGCGTCGTAGTACAGTTTAGTGAGAGCGCGTATTTTTTGGATTAGGCCAACCGGCTAACTCAAACATATCCAGGTTAGGTTGAACCAGCTTCGTAGTACAGGCCTCTGGCCTAACAGGAAATGAAAGTAGAGCCATACCTGGTTCTTATAAATACGCTGAATTACTGAGACCCCTTCAGTGTTCTCATCCACAGGCAAGTTCTCTTGCATTGCTGAAAGAACACAGATGTCATTTAACTACAAGCACAAAACCCACAACTTTGTTGATGCATCTGGTTGAATTGAAGATTGTCTGATTAATATCTATTTAACTTCCTTATCTTTCTGTAAACAGTTAATCTGAGGCAGTGTATTTACTGAGAGCCGTAGAGTAAAGTACAGTGGCCTTCAGTTTATAACCATTTGCAAGTCAAATGCTACGTTATGAACGATGCAGTTCCAGAGTTTGAGGAAGCTCGATGTGCTGCACAGTCACTTCTCATCGTTTCAAACAATGATGGTACACAGCCACAAATCAATAACAATTGTACACGCTGAAAAACTGCACACTCTGCGTTACTCTTTAACTACAGCAGGAATCAAATCAATATCCATTGTACAGAAGCACATATTGCAAGAATAAACTTATATCCACCTACTTTTTAACTTGGCCCGGACCAAATTGGCATTCTTCTTGGTCTCATTGTTCAGCAGCACCAACTCGTCCTTTTTTCCTAAGAACATCATTAGTTCACTTCATAGAAGGAATAATTATGGTATTTAAAGAGAGATATTAGATGCAGTGACTTTGTGATCCCTTCACTTTAAAATATATTGGCAGCTATTTCAATACCCACTATATGATTATACTTCAAAAATATACCTCATAATTTAAGTTGAATTAAGGTCAACAAACCCATCAATATTTGTAATTTCTCAACATTTAAGATGAGTGTGGATAGCACCTGAAGCCGCAAGTCGAATATGGTTTTGTTGTTGTGGTTTAGGCTTTTTGTTGATGTAAAAATTGTATCATCAGCATTTGTGTGTACGGTTTTCTAAATGTACATCTACAGTATGAGTTGTTTTAAACATTCAATTTAAGCCCTAAACTGCTTTATTATTATTATTTATTTAGTGGGCTACCCCCTCTACTAACAGTGTGTTTGTTTGTTTGTTAAGGCTTTTGACCTTTTTGTTTCTCTTGCTCTGTTTGTTTCTATGTTGTGTGCCCTGAAGGAGGAGACGGATCTCTGAGAGCCTGCGCACAACAATGAAGGCATCACATTTATACTTTTGTATTTTTAGAAAAGCTCTTCAGCTAATGGGGGCTTTTCCAACCGGATATGCACATCTGAGTATGATAATGAAGCTTTGTGCTTACCCTTGTCTTGGTTTGGAGTTGAGAGGATGACGCTATGCCTCTTCTCCACCTCTTCGGCTTGACAGGAGATTTTTTCAATGAGGCTTTTCACCTCCCCCACCTACACACCCACAGACCAACAGTTAACATTGCGCAACTGGATATAAAAAACAAGACCCAACCTGTGTGAAGTTTACCGTTTGGAAGAAATCCTCCATGTTGAATGTGCTCTCTGATGTCATTTCATCCTGCTGCAGCTGCTGTTCAAAAAGGAAAATATGATATCAACATGCGACTTAAAACAATGAACACCTGTTGCTCCAGTCAAGTTAGCATGCTACATTTATACGGACTACTTGTCAAAAAAAAGAAATCTAGAATGCGCTTTAATACGCTGCTGTCATAAGCATCACTAGCTTGATGTATAACTAGTCTTGTAGCATTCTCAGATGAAGTTAAGTCTTTTAACTCCCCAAAACTGTTGGTAAATACTTGCTGTAAAAAGCTTACAACTGCTTCCACGCGCGGGCATTTTTTATATGGTCCAACTGCGGTGAGATACTATCGACATTTCTTTCATTTTCGCTATTTACGATAAGGCTCCTTTACCTGCAGTGTGTCCTGCTGTGGGCTGACTTCACCTGTGTAACAATGAGCGCGAGGACGCATGCGTGTGAACGACCGAACTAGCAAACAAAGAAGCTCCCTCACCTGTGTGTTTAAGCTAAAGCTACATGTGAATACAAATAAAGATGTCGACGCGTTCCGGTTTTCTGTGTTTTAAATGTTACTGTTAGATGTAAAGTTGGTCGAGTATGATGAGAAACATAAGGCATAACCAGGGAGTGACCTACCTGAGGGTGGAGCTAAAATGCCTACATTCACACTGCAAAAAATGGCCAATATCACTATCGTAATTACACAGAATAGGAGACTGTTATACATAAAAGTATATTCAAACATGTTTTATTAATGTTAAAACATCTCCATCCCATTAAACTTCATGTACTTACGTCTGAATATAATTTATGCTGGCCACTATGATAATAATAATAATAGTTTACTTTTGTATGTTTTCTGGTTATTTTCAATATTTAATCCTGTTAAATACTGTGTTGGCTTGTAAGTATAACTATAATTTTTAATTGTACACTAATTAATTTTTACATCATTGATTGTGTCCATTTTCTTATTTTCTATCTGGCAAAAAATCAAGTGGCGGAAAAGTAATTTTTCTGTTAAAAATACCCAAACTGCTCCTATTTTTTGGCAAACTGCTGTGCAACATTACCATTTGTTTTCAAAGTCCTTTTGTGATAACTGTCAGGGTTAGGACATTTATAATGATTGCAGCCATAATAAATAGATATGATTGGACATCTCAAAGGGTTGTGGGCTGGTAGTGTGCTCCCAAGGGTCCAATGTACTTTTTTTGATTTTTCTTAACAATATTCAACACATAGTTTTAGTTTAAAAAAAAAAAAAATTCTAACAATAATGGCCTTTCCCTTAAGTACAGTACATGGCTGTCTACACCAGTGCCAAACAAATCTGCAGGTTCCTGCCAGCCCTCATTAGTCCTGTTTTGGTCAAAATCCAAGTCAACGTTCCTGACTTACCTGCTGTTGCCTGAACTGTAACTGAAAACCCTCAGGCCTACTATAGCGCTGTTTGCACAGGTGCAGCTTAATGCCACTACGGTCGCCTGCCTTTACAAATGATGTACTTCAAATTGATGGGAAGGGGTGCTTGTTGTAGATAAATTCTTATTTTTATGAAGCACATGGAGAGACCGACACACTACAGTCTCAACAAATCCAAGCTGCATTTGAGAAATAAATTGCTCGAGGAGTTAGACATTTTCCAGGCCCATTCAAAATACATTGCAACATGCGCATTACAAATTCGACAGACCCCTTGAGTACAGCAGAGTGGAAACTGCAGACAATAAAATGCATTTCATTCCTAATGACAATATCATTGACTACTTTGAAATGCTTGGCCTATAACACATCGGATAATTCAATCGAACAATATAACTTTTAATAAAGACTAATCAATTGTTGTATCACAATGTTTATGATCCCATTATTTTAGTTTTGATATGCAGAGCTGTGTCTTGACCTTTTTGTATGATTGACTTGCAACATTGTCAGTTGTGAGGGTCTTCCTCTGTCTCTCCACAAAGGTGCACCTGCAACCTCAGACTAAGAATCTGCCAAGAAATAAATAACAGATTCTACGGAGACCTACAGCCTGGCCTTTTCACATGAGTAACACACACAGAGAAGCTCCTTTCTCCAATCTCAAGTGCTGGGTTTCATAAATAATGCAAATAATGCTTGTGGGCACTTAACAGCTTCTTTGGTTTCGTATTGTGAGTATTATACTATCATTCATTTTACCAGGGGCCATAAGCAAAGTAGGCCTCGGCTAGAAAGTAGTTTCTCAAGAGACATTAAACAAGTTCAACTTTTAAAACGAAGCCACAATCTTGTTTTTTACTCAATAATTGCTACAAACATGGAACGGTGTATCTCCTGAAGGCAGATGGTAACTGTTATCAAGGTGTGGCAGGATGTTTGCTCACTAACTGACATAAAATATATTGCCGCCCAACACCTGTTCAGAGCCAGTCCTTTAATAATTTTGTATTACTTTTTATATTTTATAAAATGGATTGTTCCTTAACTTAACCAGATGTAGAAAGTCTTCAATAAACAGCGAAACATGCCTGGAAACATGGAGTACCCTGAATTATATTAGATTTTTTTAATTTGCCATTCGAAAGCTTCTAATGTAATTGTAATTGTTCTAAATATTATGCAAATCCCCAATCGAATAGTGTAGCATCTCTAGATCAAGCTTATTGTATCAAATGCTGAAATTATTTATCTTGGATTTAATATTTTTTTGATCATTAAATCCTCTAACTTAATTATTTGATGCATTTATTTTTTCCACCACTAGAGGTAGCTTTAACATTATAATGTGAAGACAGCAAATGCTATCTCTCTTTGGCCTAAATCTGTACTGCAATATGATAATCAATACCTGTTTCAGCACTTTAGCATACTATAATGTAGTTGGACCCAGGTTTTCTGAGGGATTCACATTTAATAATGAATAACCGATATTTATTTGGCAACATAAATATTTCGCGCAATTTCAACAGATCAAAGAAGGTAGATTACAGAGTCGACTGGCAGTAAATCAAGAGCTGGTTCACTTTATGGTTTCTGAGTCAGCAAAAGAGATCATATAGATATGGCTTTTAGCTTTTATAGCAATGGGAATGCTGTGCTGTATAACAACACATTACAAGCGTCTTTTACCCTTAAGATAAAAGGTGTTCAAAGTGAGTCTCATGGTTTTTACATGCTTGTCCACTATTCTCCTACAGTCCCTGGACAGACGATACCTATTGCCCAGTTTAGTTAATTCTGTTGTTTTTGGCTAGTCTTCTGAGTTCAGGCAACAATGAGGTGTTATTTACTAATTAGCAGACAGTCCAGTTCATACAAAAGCTAAAATAGATGAGCCAACCAGGTACTTTTCTTCTGCCAGCATTCTTGTCCAAGCCCGTACAGCCAAGACACAATGCCCCATTGGAACAACAGTGACAAAGCTGAAAATGTTGTAACATGCTATGGTTATGCAGGGGGGGCTTGGAGGGACTCCTTGGCGGAGACAATCTCTGGGAATGTCACTCTGAATAAGCTCAGTCAGCAAAGTGTGTGCCGCTGAAAAAGGCAGATAAAGTTATCTACAAGAAGAATAAAGCTTCATTTCAAAGTCTTATTTTCTTCTTATGGAATAATAATTAACTAATCCAAGGCCCTTTGGATCTCCACAATAAAGGAAAAGAAGTATCACTTTGAAGTTCAACAAAAAAGAGATTACACTCTAAAACTATGATACCTTTCATCATGTGGCACAATGGATACATTAAATGATGATTGCATGCACAAAAGCAGTATAACACATTTCAACACATCTAAATCTATATAGTTACTGCATGTGCATGCAGTATGTACGTTTACAGTATGGGCATTTTCAGTTCTTGTCATTGTACTAAAACCCTTTTTGCTTATATGAAGCCTCTATAACTGGTACATAATCAAATAACAAATGCTTTATAAAACAACGTAAGATTTGTTTATGTCTAAGAATGTATCTTTATATATGGATACAACTATGTTATAGTGTGATATCAAGCACATTATAGACATGCATCAGTGACGGATGCTTCAAACACACTAAAAAGTAGGTTATAAACTTTTATGGTGTAGTAGTAACCATGCATTAAGTGGTAATGAAGTAAAGAGGGAGCTTAAAACAAAGTGTTATGAATTAAATAATAGAAGAAAAACCACATTTCCAGCTCCAGAGGGAATCTAACCTTACCTGGCAATTCTGATGCCATGATCCAACGGTGGAGCTACAAGCCCACACTCTTTCTTGTTAACAGTTTTCAATGTAAATCAATAATGCATGCTAGCTGGCAGGCTCAGCAGTGCTTAGCTGTGATTTTGCGGACTGGTACACCCAGGAGGAGGCATGCAGGCAGGCAGCTGGGAGCAAGTCTGCCTCGCTGGTGATGAGTCCCTGGTTTAGCAGCAGGAGGGGAAACGTCCAGCTGTGATATGTGTCGAACCACCTCCCTGTGTAATCCTCAGAGATGACTAAAGAACGTGGATGAGGACTATCACATCATTACAATATTGTAGGTGTAACAGTGAAATATTTATGGGATGATAAATGAGGCAGTCAAGATAGGGGTCTGTTAACATCTACAATACAAAGGGATTACACCACAGCCCCATAAGGATTTCAATATGTTTACAGTGACAAGGTCGTCCTGTTGAGTTTCCCTTTCTGTGTCTACCAAACACACACATGCACAAGCACACACATGCTTTAATATCCTTTACACCTTTGCTGCCCCTCCTGGCACCTGCCACCTCCTGTCTCCTTTTAACTATTTTTAAATGAGAAATGTCATTATCTATTCAAATGCCATCACAAGACATATGTGGTGATTTCAGCCATGGCAGGAGTTAACTGTGGGGTGAATGTGATCCTTTGCACATGGAACACCCAATTAACCCGGCAGGCAGGGGCAGAGGTTTACGCTCAGCGCAATCCGGCTTAATTGTGTTTTCGCATTCGTGATTAAAAGCTGGATCTGATATAATGGTCTAAAGCTCAGCGGGTGGAGTACCTGCTGGCGTAACAGTTCCAGGGTGATCACAGTGGGCCAATCCAACAGCATGACCTCCACTGAGGCTTTACTATAAATAGGAAGCCCATAAAAATATCATAAATCAGTGGTGTCCAGAGTTGCTTGTGATAAGGTTGTTGTAATATGTTCATGTGTGATACCCTTTATCTCTTGCACTCTGTTATTGACTTCCTCTTTTCCCAAAACGATCTCAAGCGTTTCACAGAGAGAGAACTCGCCTAGATCAAGGGGCGACAGTATCTGTAAGGGAAACTTCTGCAGCAATGGAGAGTCAGGACTCAGAGAGACACAAGGAGAGTTGGAGCTTTGATGTCAAACAATGATGTTTATTACAAGTCAAACGGCCGGAGAATTCATATCACAAGTCACAGCAGCAAAAGTTTCTGACTGCACAGGTGGGTTGTCATGTCAATTCTGATCAGCCTCTCTCTCGATAGACCTTTTAACTAGTTTACAGAGAGTAAACAACATATTGGGGTGTTAACACCTGGAGACACTGAATCACTTATCTGACTCTTAGGCTCTGTGAACGAGAGTTGACTGGTCATAAAACTGGTAATGTCAATGTTATGGAAATCTTAGACCTAGTCAATACTGTGGAGATATACAATTAGAATGATCCATCAATAAACTGGTGAAACAAACAGAGTTGTCTTTCTGGTTCTTTATTCGAGGCGCCTCGAAGGCACAAGTCTCACAGAGTACAGGGTAGTCTGCAGGAGTGTGCGCAATAGTCACAGAATAGCAAAGCTTATATACAAGATAGGGCGGGCAGACAGAGTTTTTGTGTAGCTAGGCGGAACGCCTCAGAAATCTGCTTTCACACGGATATCTCATATTGTTATTAGACACCTGTGTCCTTGAGCTGTAGAAAGTATAATGGTTATCAGAATATGGAAGTTCAAACTTTGTGTGAAGAGGAGTAGTTTCAACATAGTCTGCCAAATCAGCTCTGTGGCCTTGAAGCGCTTGAGAATAATAATCCTCATTAGAGACAACAGATGAAACAGCAAATATGAAGAAATGGTACAGTAGTGTTAGACAATGCTTTCAGAAGCATTTGGTTTTACCATATAAGGTAACATAAGAAATTGCCACTACATCAACAATAGCTGAGACTTCCCATTCCTTAAGACAGATAACAGACTTAGGGTTGGTCGTAAACGTCAACACACAGAAAGGTTAAATATTTAGGAGTAAAGACAGAATTATTCCCTCACAGTTCCTCTCTTTTTATCATCTTTGATAACCTGAAAACATTAGTCTAATAATAATTTGGTCAATACTTAAATCAATAGGCGTCTTCAGATTTGAGTGTGGTCTCACCGTACATCAATTACATCACAGAGTAGAATAAGATTGAAACATTCAACCACAATGATTGATACAGACAATCACAATAGAAAATCATCTCTCATCAATGTTTGGTTCATCTTTTGTCAAAAGCACAATAATGAACACACATAAAACACAGATGCATAATAGCAAAGACATCTACTTTAAAATAATATGTTTTAACATTTACTCATTAGTTAATCTCACTTATTAGACCCTCCAGAAAAACGTGATTCTGCGATCGCAGAATTTACCGCATAATCAGCAAAATGGCGCAGATT
>NW_011342296.1:1920-2519 GCF_000735185.1 Notothenia coriiceps | reverse complement strand
TTGAGGTTATTGCTGCCAAAGGAGGGTCAACCAGTTATTCAATCCAAGGGTTCACATACTTGTTCCACCCTGCACTGTGAATGTTTACATGGTGTGTTCAATAAAAACATAAAAACATATAATTGTTTGTGTGGTTTTTAAGCAGACTGTGTTTGTCTATTGTTGTGACTTAGATGAAGATCAGAACACATTTTATGACCAATTTATGCAGAAATCCAGGTAGTTCCAAAGGGTTCACATACTTTTTCTTGCAAGTGTATCTCTCAGATCATTCACCCACTTCTGACCTCCTTTGATGAGTGGAGGTAGCTTTGCCACTAATGCTTCCATGTCTCTGTGAGTCCATGATTGGTATTTCAATCCTCCTTCTCCAGCCGCTATCACCGGTAGCATGAGTGTTGAGCAGTTCTTGAGCCTTCTAGCTTCAGTTACTGTTGTTGTTTCTGGAGAACCTTCGCCTTCTCTTGTCTTGAGTTGTGCTTCCATTCTTTTGCTGAGTTCTTCCATTTTTCTGTTGAGCTCCTCTTCCATTCTTCTGCCGAGTTCTTCCAATCTTCTGTTGAGCTCACCAGATAGGAGTCTTACCTCATACTCCAAGT
>NW_011342296.1:0-1890 GCF_000735185.1 Notothenia coriiceps | reverse complement strand
TCCAACTCCAATACTACTCCTAAAGCACCAAAAGTTGGGACTTGTATTGAGGGTTGAAAGAAAAGGTGTTCTTCTGTCATGTAAGGAAGAGGCGCATCTGTCAGGCTTGGATGAAGCTTTGAAGTTTGGATTACTGGAGCTTCTTCTGTCTTGTCTTTCTTATCTTCCTTTGCCTCTTGAGCTCTGCTCCTTAAACCACATACATGCTGTTCGTTGATCCTTGGCTGACATATTTTAGATGGAGTACCAGACTTGTAACTCTAGATTTTCTTTTTTCAGCTCTGTTCATAGCGCTTTTAGCAGGTCCATGGTCCGGCTTTGATCCATGCTTGTTGCTGTTGCAGGTATTCTCCATTCTCATAGTCAACTACAGCTTTTCTATGGGCTTTCGTTGGTCCAGGTTGATCATCTGCTGGAATCAGTCCTCTTGTTTGCCACTGTTCCAACAGTTTCTCTATTTGGTTCCATGTCTTCTGTCTTTTACTTGGAAAGGTTAAAGCATCTGATCTGATTTTTTCCCTTTCCTTGATATCTGCAGTTGAGCCTGGCTCTGCGTCTGGCCTCAACTTAGTTTCTTTCGGTGACATGTTCTCTAACTATTTGAATGAAATTATTAAGTTATCAAAGATGAAGCACTAAATCCTCTGATTAGCACCTTCGTTCCCGATAAATAATATCCTATGTCATCCGAACTTTAAATCTTTTCTTTTTTTTAAAGTTTTAAATATATATATTTTTAAGTTATAGATTTATTTTTTTATTTTTTTAAGTTTTTTGTAAAATATTAATAAAGTCAATTTAAAGATAAAAATTATGCAAATTTTAAAATCTGAAATGTTAAAAATTGTACAGTGTATGGTTTTGACTTTGAAATATGAAAATTTGAAATTTGGTGAAAATCTAAATCTACCGTGTACAGTGCATACCGAAGTGTATGAAATTATGCAAATGTCACAACTTGTGTTCGCTTCAACAAATTGGTGTTTGAATATACTACAGTCTAGTTTGAAAGACTATTATGTAAAGTTTCTCATCTTATAATTAGAAACCACTTTGCAATTCTATCTTGGCGATGAAGCATGTGTTCATTCATACACTTAAAATTAAACTAAAAAGGTGTTTCCTCTATCTGTGTAATAATTCTGTATTACCAGCAGAGTGCGCTGTTGCAATTTCCAGCTCAATCCACTAGGGCAGGGGTCGGCAACCCCTGGCACGCGTGGCAGCATTGGCACGCGGCACCGTAACCAGTGGCACACTAGGAATAAGTGGAATAAGTGTGCAAAATATTTAAATTGTATTTTTGGATCCTGAACAAGACCGCCGCCAGAGCGTTTCCCCGTTACCTGCAGAAGGAAGCCATGCACGCAACGCAGCCCCGCTCTCTTTATCTCCAGGTGACTTTCTGCCGCTTTCCTCCATGTTGCAGTGCTGATCGTTTCACCACGGAGGAAAGCACTTCACTAATTGCAGTACCCATAAGGAGCTGTACAAATGCTGCAGTTTTTGCGTGGCTGTGTATTTAGTTGAAAGCCCAGTGGCGATCTGTTCATCTGTTATCGAAATAATATGCTACAAAGGGGCGGACTGGCCATCTTGTGTGTTGAACTTTCCTGTCGGCTCCCAGACCGTAGTCGAGGAGGGCAGAAGCAACAAGCTTCAGGTTCAATAACCCACTTTAGCTTGAATGACTGGAGAGAGGCGAGCTCTTCTTGGGAGGCCGTTGCATTTATTTAGCTGTTCTTCTGTTTCAAAAAATACATCACAGACCTCTGTTTTTCTGCTGCCTCGTTTCACTTCCAGAAACATACACACGTTCCCTCACTGTCGCTCTACCATCCACACACACACATGCACAAGCCACACCCTGAGACTGCAAGGCACACAGGG
>NW_011342295.1:0-5073 GCF_000735185.1 Notothenia coriiceps | reverse complement strand
AATGTAACTTATTACTTTCAAAAGAGAGTAATAAGTAATATGTAATATATTACATTTTGGAAGTAACTTGCCCAACACTGTCTATGATTACTATACACCTTTCATTCATAATGTCAACCGGAGGGAGGGGGGGTCAGCGCTACGGAACAGCAGAATGGTGAGTGAGAGCTGTCATCTTCCCTTTACAAGCTTAAAAAATGTATTTATCGTGTGATTTTGACAATAACATTTTCATATTCTGAAAGCCAAGACTTTGTTTATTTAAAATCAAACAAAACACCCGAACCCCAAAAAACGAGTTTTTTATACAAATCCACGTTTATTTCTAAATGAGCGGTTGCGACTTCCGACTGATTTCGATAGAGCAGGTCACATATTTGCTTAGATTCCAGTTGTTGAATTTTAGCACACTCAACGTCAAGGGATTGTAAGATTCTGAAGTAATATGCTAAAAACTCAATAACTTAGATTATTATTTATAGTTTTGCTGAATAGTTTCATGTCTGCTTATTAGAAACGTAAAATGCCACGGCAGTGTGCAGATGGGGAGCATGTTAGCTTAGCTTGGTAGCTTCAGCTAGCTCTGGACTTTCAGCTCGGTGGCAGCAGGTCCCGCCTCGGCTCCGCCTCTTTGCCCTTATCTGGAGCAGGGTGGAGTCGGCGAGAGTTGAACTCTGACGTCACTGTAGAGCCGTTAGTGGCCGACTCCGCCTACTAAGGGCTTCTCGGCAACTCTGCAGAATCCTATGGGTGACGTCACGGACCCTACGTCCATTTATATATACAGTCTTGACTCTCGTTGTAAGTGGTGCATGCGCAGTCCGCACACCTTCAATACAACAGATAGGAGCAGCTCTTCAATACAACAGATAGGAGCAGCTCAGGGTGCACACAAGCTGCGCCTTGAGCATCTAGTGCAGCCGTTAGCACCGCCAACCACTAGGGGGCAGCAGGAGCGCCAGAGAGAGTGATTGATTGACGTTGACGAGTGAGAGAGAGTTAAACTTAGAGGGCGGATAAACAAAACTAGATAGGAAATATGGAGAAGGAAAATTATGTTTAATCACTTAACCTGTTGAACCCCATCCCCCCGCCCCCGGGCAGAAAATTGCATCATCTGCAGGAAACAGCGTCTGAGGGCTTCTTAATATTTAATAAACTATGAATGTTTTATATCCATGTAACGAGAAGAAACTCAGCTAACTGATAACATTTTTGGAAAAAAAAGCTAATGCTGAGCCTCTGAATTAGCCACGAGCGAAAAAATGCTAACGGCGAGTGCACAGAAAACACGGTTTAACACCCTTATTACTTATCGTAACTGCACATCCAATATATCGACTAGCATCGTGAGAAGACACAGAGTCGATCGGTACCTACATCATCACTCCAATGATAAGAACTGACATCACAACACATGGCGCTAGGTAGCAAAAACGGGAAAATGGCTTACCTTTGTCGTTGTCTGATCAACAGTTGTCTTCAATGGCATTAAAACGATAACAACGCTGCTGAAGGTTAATCCATAGGTTAATCCAATGTGTCTGTGTCACTTTGAAATGATTTCTGATAATCCATAAGCAATAAACCTTTCCGTTTTCAGATTTCAGAGCGTGAGACAGCTTTCGCTCTGGGCAAAACTGCATGCGCGAAGCCCCCACTTTTTTCCCGAGCCTGAGACCTGAAAAACAGGGATGGGGTTCAACAGGTTAAAGAAACACCCTTTGAGAAGGACAATGGAGGGAAAGCTGAAAGTAAAAGAGCTCGGACCTGATCAGCCTGACATAGGCAGGGGTTAAGGACAGAGGAAGGCAGTATACCTGCTCTTTTTCAAAGGACCTGGTTTAGCAAGAAGGCTAACTACCTGTAGCAACACCAGTGCTATATTTAGCTTCCCCTGCCTCCCTTTTCAAACGTCAGGATCAGACCAGTCTATGAACCAGACCCAGCATGGATCCAGACAAATGTGAGTGTTGGAGTGGCAGTGTTCTATTGGCCGATAGTGAACGTTATTTGGTTTTTAAGCAATCAGATACAGCTGAGCAGGAAGACAAAGAAAGGAAGAGGTTCAAGGAAAAGGACGAACGAGGAAACGGAGGAATATAAAAAGGAACCTCACACTATCGTGTGACATTTATTGGCGTTGTCGGCAGGATACCAGCTGTTAAAGAATGGATGAGGCCCAGGATAGACCTAGTGCTAGTCCATCTGTAACTGCTCAATTTGTGATGCCATGGTTTATGGGGGCTGCCTGGATTCTTACATTTGATGGAGAAAAAGCTACATTTGTTGAATGGAGGGCTCAGGTGGAAGCCATGTTTGGGCCCAAGGACTCAGTCAACAGCAACAGGCTGATTTTGTTTTGGGTGCCTTGGAGGGAGAAGCCAAGCGTGAACTACAGCTTGTTATTCCAAGGGACAAAGACTCAGGACAGAAAGTATTGGATATTCTGCCAACACTGTATGCTAAACGACCTACAAGAGCAAAGTTGAGATCTCATTTTTAAAAATTGTAAACAGCGGCCTGATGAAAAGGTCAGTGCTTTTATACTCCGGTTAAGAGAACTATTTTGCAGGTGGCAAGAGCATGATGAAGGTGGGACTGAAGAGGGGGATGAGTTGTTGCTTGACCAGCTAATGGTCGGTCTAACACCAGGACCAATAAAACAAGAAATAAGCAGACAGTTCCGGCGGAATGAAAGGATGAACTTCACAGTTACCTGCAAAGAAGCCCGGGCCCTGGAACAGGAATTGCATGATGGAGAAGACGCCATTTTGTCTCAAAGGGTAATTGCTCCCACCACACCAAACTCAAATCTGCAACAATTAAAGGGCCAGATACAAGCTGAGCTACAACAGGGGCTGATGGGAGAAATGAGGAAAGAGATTGCAGAACAAATTAAAGCTTTTCTGCAAACTTGATGGAGGAGATGAGGATGCAGTTCTCGACAAAGGACGTGCTTCCTACTCCTAAATCCCCAACCAGGAATCGTCATCATCACACAACCGAAACATGATTCCCCCAGGTGAGAAGAAGGCAAGCAGACAGCGGCAAGCAGACCGCGGCACTCCTGCAGACCCATCTGCAGGAGTTGTGGTGCAGCCGGCCATGTTCAGCGCCAATGCCCCCACGGATCATCAGGGACCCCGGATTTTTAGAGCCCCCTACAGCCAAGGGCCAAGCAGTAGGAGTAATTACCCAGGAGGACCCCAAATCCCAGCCTAAGTCTGCCCTGATTGGTGAGTGTCCAAATGTTGTTGTAAACATGACTGGCTGTCCAATTCTCTTTGTGCTTGATACAGGATCACAGGTCACATTGCTGAGCCGGACCCTGTTCAGGAAATGCTTAGAAAGAACCAATGTGACCAGTGCTGATGAGGTCTCATGGCTGACCCTTCGTGCTGCAAATGGCTTGGAGATCCCATATGTTGGTTAACAACTTGGTTGATTGTATGGTAGGAAGCATTAAGGTGTCTGGAAAAGGAGTGATCATTGTTAATGATGATTGTTTGAGACCTGATAAGGGCTTATTGGGCATGAACATTATTCAACCTGTTTGGTCTGCTCTCACTCAGGGGAACCACCCAGGACTGTCTGCTTTCAAAACCACCATGCCTCATGCCGCCGGACAGCTCTGGGCACAGGCAACGAGTCGCCACCAGAATGCCTCGCCCAGCTTATCAGGGCATAGCAAAATTGCCACGACAACAACCGGTCATCATCCCACCCCAATCAGAGATGATCCTGTGGACACAGGTATCTGAAGGTGCAGCTAACCAGGCATGCAATGTTGTTGTTGAGCCTCTTCCTGACAGTGACACGGAATGGCGTGTGGGACGAACCCTTGCCACATTGAAGGATGGAAGGGTGCCTGTCAGGATCTGCAACCCCAACCCTTACCCAGTAGAGGTCCCCCAGCGACAGCCATTGGGCCAAGTCACGGAGGTGGCTGCAACCGACATACAAGGGGAACAAGAGCTGGTCCTCAACAGTGTGGCGCCGGATGTCATTGAAGTGGCGGTAAGAAGGGTAGGGGTCACAGAGTTCATCAATTATAATGAATTGTATCCTGCAATGAGTTTACAGGGAGATGGGCTGACTTCTGACCAACAAAGGAAGATGAACAGCCTTCTCCAGAAGTGGAAAAAGGTGTTTGCAAGCCATGAGGAAGACTTTGGCTGCACTGGCGTTGTTAAGCACCAAATCCCAACGTGTTCAGCACCCCCAAGATCGTACGAAGTACCGGCCTGTCCCTCCCAGCCTGTATGCTGAACTACAGACCTTACTGCAGAACATGCTGGACAGCGGTGAAGTGAGAGAGAGTGCGAGCCCCTGGGCAGCCCCTATTGTACTGGTCAAAAAGAAGGATGGAAGCTGGCGTTTCTGTGTGGACTACAGGAAACTGAACGCACTCACCCACAAGGACGCCTACCCCCTACCCCGCATTGAGGAGTCACTGACCGGGCTGAAAGCTGCCAAATGGTATTCCACGCTGGACCTGGCAAGTGGCTATTGGCAGGTGGAAATGGAACCCTCTGACAGGGAAAAGACTGCCTTTACGACGCCATTTGGTCTGTATGAATTCGAACGGATGCCCTTTGGCTTGTGTAATGCCCCAGCCACATTTCAAAGACTGATGCAACGCTGCTTGGGAAATCTAGTAAACGACTCCTTGTTGATTTATCTGGATGACATTGTTGTGTTTTCTCTTGATTTTAACAGTCATGTGCAACACCTGGAAGAAGTGTTTCAGCGGCTGCATCAGCATGGACTAAAATTGCAGCCGAAAAAGTGCCACCTGTTCCAGCGAGAGGTGATGTATCTGGGACATGTAATCAGTGAGGAAGCGGTGGCTACAGACCCAGCTAAGACTGCAGCAGTCAGAGACTGGCCAGTACCCCACACAGTGAAGCAGGTAAAATCCTTCCTTGGCTTTGCTGGTTACTACCGCCGTTTCATACCTGCTTTTTCTAAGATTGCAACACCTCTGAATACCCTGACGCATGGTAGCAACACACATGCAAAGAAGAATGTCCCAGTCAGCTGGTCCCCCGAGTGCCAGCAAGCTTTTGA
>NW_011342294.1:0-2443 GCF_000735185.1 Notothenia coriiceps | reverse complement strand
AGGTGGATACTGGTGGGTGTTCATACTGTACATTATCTACTGTGCTGTGCCTTATGCAGAGCTTCAGGCTGAACTAAAGTTGAACTTATAAAATTAAACTGTGCGGGGGAGGCCTGGTCTGGAGATACCGTGGAGAAACCGGAGTGTTGCCACACTGCTGCTTGCCTATTTCCTTGCTGCTGTCCTGACGTGGTTTTGCTTCGGGAACATCGTGGATGCTGTTGAGCTGGACTGGGAAAATGGCAAATGTCGTGTTTCTGCTGTGCCTTTTTTTGACTGTGCTGGACAAGGAGAAGTTCGCTAGTCATCCTGAAAATTCTGCTGGATTCGGGTCTGTTCTGCCGCCCGCAGTGGACATCCCCTGTACAGGTTCGGATGGGTTGCACAAACAATTGCTAGTTGCACTGTCGCGGACATTCATTTCGTCAAATGTCTGTCTTTCTCACATGCCTGCCACGATGGTCCTTCAGAATTGTTTTTTGAACTCGAATCTCACTTTCGCGAAGTTTGCTGGTGACTCTAGAACAGCTGACAATGTATGTGTGTTGATTAAGAGGAAAAGGTGCTTGGTATTTTTATTGTTGTTACTATCAGGAAATGTACAGCCAAATCCGGGTCCACCTAGTAGTTTTAGTCAAATAGCTACTCCTGCTGATTTTATTTCTAGATCGGGGTTAGGTTTAATTCAGTTAAATGTGTGCAGTCTGTTACCTAAATTAGATTTTGTCCGTATTTAGGCGAGTTCAACTGATGCTGATGTCATTGTCTTATCAGAAACGTGGCTAGACAAATCCATCTTGGCCTCTGACATTTACATAAATGGTTACAATGTATATCGCACTGACCGTCCTAAAAAAGGTGGTGGCGTTGCCATTTATGTGAAAAATAAGTTTTGTGTAACAAATATGGTTTCCAAATCTGTTAGTAAACAACTAGAATTTTTAGCTGTGAATGTCGAAGTAACAAAGGGTCAACAGGTCATGGTGGTGGGTTGCTACAGGGCCCCCTCGGCTGTCAAGGACTCCTTATCTTCATTGGCAAAACTGTTATCTCAACTTTCCTACAAGGAAATAGTACTGCTTGGTGATTTTAATTGGGACTGGTTAACTTCTGTGTCAGAGGATTTTAAAAACCTGTGTACCTCTTTGAACATTACTCAGATTATAGACAGTCCTACTCGCCCAAATATTAAGTCCCCAAATAAATCCTCCTTAATTGATCTCATTTTAACAAATGTTCCATATAAATACTCATCTGTGGGAGTATTTGCTAATGATGTGAGTGACCACTGTGTTGTAGCCACAATTAGGGACACTAAGGTCCAAAAAGTTAAACCACGCATCATCACAAAGAGAGATAAAAAACACTTAGTGGAGCAGGGTTTTTTACATGATCTGTTTGATTTTGATTGGGGAAAAATCGATCTGTGTGCTGATGTAGAAACTGCATGGTCTTATTTTTATCTTGGTTTTATGAAAATTATAGATAAACATGCACCTCTGCGTAAATTTAGAGTGAAGGGACGAAACAATCCCTGGTTTTCTGCTGAACTGTCCAGTCTCCTTCATGAGAGAAACAATGCCTGGGCAAAGGCTAGGAAATCAGGCTCAGAGGTAGAATGGCTACGCTTTAGGCAGCTAAGGAATAGCTTTACTTCACATGTCAAAAGTGCTAAGTCAAAGTACTATTTGTCAGTTACCACAGAAAACCTGAATAATCCTAGGAAATTTTGGAAAGCCATAAAA
The DNA here is from genome assembly GCF_000735185.1 of Notothenia coriiceps. NCBI lineage: Eukaryota > Metazoa > Chordata > Actinopteri > Perciformes > Nototheniidae > Notothenia > Notothenia coriiceps. Next base: position 698 of record NW_011342294.1, on the reverse strand, counting down.
TCGATTTCCACTAGTGATATCCCAAATGAGCTACCTCCGTGCCTCACCACAGCATCTGGCATTATATCAGACAGGGCTACTATGCTAAATTGCTTTAATAAGCATTTTGTCTCTTGTGGCTCTCTGTTTGATTCTGTCACTGACTGTGCTTCTGCTTCTGTGAACGCTCCAGTCCTTGACTCTGAACAATGTGGTCTGGAAAACCCTTTCAGTTTTACTCCTTTAACTGTTGGTATTGTCCATGAAGCTTTATCCAAGTTAGATCCTAGGAAACCGGCTGGCCCGGACAACGTAGAACCTTTCTTTTTAAAGATAGCTGCAGATTTTATTGCTCCACCTCTCACTTCTCTTTTTAACCTCTCCCTCAGCACAAATACAATTCCTAAAGTATGGAAGTCTGCTTATGTCCTGCCTCTACTGAAAGGAGGGGAGGCAACTATTTTAAATAACTATAGGCCAATCTCTAAATTGTCAGTTCTGGCTAAGGTGCTCGAACGACTTGTGAGTGAACAAGTAAAGGAGTTTTTATGTATAAATGATATCCTGTCTAAACATCAGTCAGGCTTCAATCACTGAGATGTCCTTTGAGCAGCCAGGACAAACAAACACACACACACACACACACACACACACACACACACACACACACACACACACACACACACACACACACACACACACACACACACACACACACA
>NW_011342293.1:0-1873 GCF_000735185.1 Notothenia coriiceps | reverse complement strand
TTCTGCTGTCGGAAAAGTGACAGGTGGTCAGGTTTACAGCCATGATTCAGGTAGAAATGTGTTCATCGGTAGAGAATTGTACAGTAGTTAGTAGTTAGTAGTAGTAGTAGTTAGTAGTTAGTAGTAGTAGTGTTAGTAGTAGTAGTAGTTAGTACTTAGTAGTAGTTAGTAGTAGTTAGTAGTTAGTAGTGTTAGTAGTAGTTAGTAGTTGTTAGTAGTAGTTAGTAGTTAGTAGTTAGTGTTAGTAGTTAGTAGTAGTAGTGTTAGTAGTTAGTAGTAGTTAGTAGTAGTAGTTAGTAGTAGTAGTAGTTAGTAGTAGTTAGTAGGTAGTAGTAGTAGTAGTTAGTAGTAGTTAGTAGTTAGTGGTAGTTAGTAGGTTGTTAGTAGTTAGTAGTTAGTAGTAGTTAGTAGTTAGTAGTAGTTAGTAGTAGTAGTAGTTAGTAGTTAGTAGTAGTTAGTAGTTAGTAGTAGTTAGTAGTTAGTAGTAGTTATTAGTAGTTAGTAGTAGTTAGTAGTAGTTAGTAGTTATTTTTCTTCTTTACTTGCTTGAAAGCGCTTTGAGCACCAGGAAAAGCACTATATAACCTGAATTGCGCAGAATATGTCGAGTGACATTGAAAAAATAAGCACTCTGTCAAGTACTTTGACTGGATATCAGACCCCCTAGTCTCATATACTCTAACTCGCCCCCTTCCTCCACTTTTTTCTCTTCTCTGACCTCTCCAGGTTCCTGTTTGAGCACCTCTCGGTGGATAACTGTCTGGGGATGTATTCTCTGGCTCGCTCTCACCACGACCAGCTGCTGCTACGCGCCACGCTGCGTCTCGTGGCTCAGCACTTCCCCCGAGTCGCCCGTCAGAAGGACTTCCTGCTTCTGGACCACGGCACGCTGGGCAGCCTGCTGAGCTCCGACCGGCTTGGTGTGGACTCGGAGGCGGAGGTTTACGACGCGGCGCGGCGCTGGGCGGAGCACCAGCCTTTAGATCGCTACGCCCACATGCCGGCGCTGCTGCACCACCTCCGTCCGGGGCTGCTGTCCCAGGAGGAGAGCCGGAGACTCTGCCAGGAGCTCGGCCCCGCTGCCGCCGGCGAGGCCCTCGGGGGGCCGCTGAGGCCGCGGGAGGGCATGTTCGAGAAGAAGATCGTCTGCGTGGACCTGACGCCTCGGGAGGACGAGAGCGCCGCCTCCAGAGAACTCACCGTGGACTGCTTCGACCCGCGGACAGGGAAGTGGGAGAAGCTGGCGGCCCTCGGGTCCCTGGTGAGCCCCGGCTGCACCGCTGTGGGGGACCGGCTGTTCGTGGCGGGGGGGATCCTGAGGACGGGCTCCGTGTCGGCAGCCGTGCACGAGTATGACGCCGTGCTGGACCGCTGGATGGAGCGGCCCCCCATGGTGCAGCCGCGGTCCATGCTGGGCCTGCTGGGCTGCGGGGACTCCATCTTTGCGTTGGGGGGCAGCAACCGCTCCGCCCTGCTGGACTCCAGTGAGACCCTGGACCTCTCGACGCTGCGCTGGGCCCCGGGGCCTCGCCTGCCGCTGCCTCTCAGAGCCTTCGCCTGCGCTGCTCTACGTGGACGTCTCTACCTGCTGGGTGGAACCACGCTGGAACAGAACCGGGCCGTGGTGCATTCAGGGGTCCTCGTCTATCACACCCTCACAGACTGCTGGACTCGCGTGGCTCTGGACTCGGGGGCCACCTGCCTCGCCGGGGGGGTCGCGGTCCGAGGGGGCGTCTGCGCCATCGGGGGATACATGAGGGACACCACCAAGTTTCTGGACGGAAACTACACTAACCTGGAGACTTTAGACGCCACGGGGCGGGTTCTGTTCTTCAGGGAAGGGCGGGGGTCCGGGGCAGATAGGGAGGTAACC
>NW_011342292.1:0-966 GCF_000735185.1 Notothenia coriiceps | reverse complement strand
CACACACACACACACACACATGGACACACACACACACACACACACATGGACACACACATCACCACTGCTTCCAGCATGTGCTATTTTGCCAACTGCAACCCTGGGCAAGATAATAAGATGGCTAGCAGACATTTTGTCAATATTTCTGTCTTGGCTCAGAGTCCGCCTGGCCGGCTGCTTTCTGATAGATGTGTGGACTGATTTGTTTCCCTTATTTTTGCCCCGGTTTGCCAGACAAGTGCACAGGGAGTAGAGAAGGGCTCACTAATGCAAAGCAGTTCATTAAAATCAGGCACAAAGCATCTATCAGAGGGGAAGAAGTGGGGTTGCTAATCAGTAGTGAGTCCAGCAATATGTAAAAAAAGAAAGAAAAGATGGCTCACTCCTCAGCTGTGATCTTGTCTGGGGAGCAGTGGAGATGTTTGATGCTGAGGAGGCCGTGCAGATGATTGATTTTTCCAGAAGGATGCTTTGAGACTCTGCGCTTGGTCTGCCATCTGATTAACATACACGGCATTATTCATGTCATGAATATACGAGGAGGCAACGGAACAAATAAATACTGACATGCATCCAGGAGCTGATAAATAATAAATGGAGCACACATGGCTTCAGATTTTACCATTTCGTAATGTGAACGTTCATGATGTGAGGGCCCCGAGCCGAGGCGTCACCTTCGGTTCACACAGGTTGATCAGCCATGGGACAACAAAATGAATAACAAACTTCATATTTGGTTGTGGTCAGGTGTCGTGAATACTGGAGTGCAGAGGCATTATCATTGGAAGTTTGAGGATGTGTTTAAAATAACATAGAGCCTTTCTTTTGTTACGTTTCTTCACATCTCATTCAGAAATCGTCATGTGTTAATGCTTTATTTATTTATTTAAATCCTTGCTAATTTGGCCTCCTGATAGTATATGAAGTAACTGTGTGATGATCCATTAACCTTTTACACTAAAACTC
>NW_011342291.1:0-2152 GCF_000735185.1 Notothenia coriiceps | reverse complement strand
GCTGTTGTGCAGACAGAGGCTGCCCGATCGAGCGCTCTCTATAATGCACAAACAGGCACTGAGAACGGCGCAAGGCAGCCGTGCGCGCCCCTAGGGCGACTGTGGCTGTGAGGGAGTGTGGTCGTCTTTCAACCAGAAGGTTGTGGGTTCGATCCCAGCCCATGCAGTCAACATGTCGATGTATCCTTGGGCAAGATACTTAACCCTGAGATGCTCCCGATGGCCAACGGTGTGTGAATGTGTGTGTTAGGTCCTAGAGTAAGGTACACTGCTCTGTGAATGGGTGTGAATGGGTGAATGACATGTAGTATGTAAAGCGCTTTGAGGGGTCTTAAACTCTGGATAAAGCGCTATATAAGTACAGTTCATTTACCATTTCAGTAAATCATAAAGCCATACAAAAATGAAAACACAGGTTTGTGACCCGTTTCAAATGTTTGATTCGTCATTAAGAATGAAAGGGCTTGTCGAGTCGATGTCAACATGATCGTTGGAAAGTACAGAGCGATGGACAAACACATTGTACCGTCTTTCATTCAATTTGTTGACATATATCTGAACTTTTAAAGTGCTCAGGAAATTATTTCCATGACAACTGGGCTCATCCATCTGCTGTGTAGGATACTGTAATACGATTGAAATCTGGACCGTTGGCCTTATCCTTTAAATCCTCAGCAGCTACTGTTACCATGCAACTGGCCTTTAGTTTCAGTCAATCATTTTTCAAAAGCACAGCGTAATAGCCAACATGGATTTTATACACAATAAGGTGATGGAAAGAAATCTATCATTATGTTGGCTCGGTCAATCAAACCTCATACAGTCCCGTGCTCAGCGTGAATGAAACTTGATTAAAGGCTGAAGGCAGAATTGACTGAGGCTTTGTGCTCTGAGAAGAGAGCTAATGGAGGTCTTAAAGGTCAGTTTATCCAAAGGACAAAGAAAAACATGTTCAGATTACATATAGGGGCAGGGATTTGGTTTTATAGGTCGATCTTTGATGTTGTTTTTGCTGCTTTTCCAAAACAAAACCTCTCGATTACAAATGATGTTTTCTGAAATGTCTCATTACCCATTTAGTGCATTGAAACTTCTATCTGCCATCCTAGAAATATAAAAATCTTGCTACGAAATGTTCTTAGTGTTCAACTTTATGAGGCTTCTTTATTGTCTCATTTTATATGCACAGCTACTCAAATGTATACACTAATCTCCAGCCAATATCTTACCAAATATCCTTATGCAGCCATCTCTGAACTTCTGAAAGTTTTTGATTGATATGCCGAACAATACCTTGATTTGAATGTACATAATCTAGTATATACAGTCTTATCACATGGCTTAGTTGAATACTCGATTCTGATTGGTCAATTCAGAACACGTGACACGTTGTTAATACCGAACAGACAGACCGCTGTCAAGGACTTATTGACCGCTGTTAAGGATGCTCACATCTGCAGAAAGAAGTCCGTTCGATTGAACTGTATACAGTTTGGCCGCATGCAGTTTGCTTGTCTAACTGACTAGACAAGAGTGACAAGAAAACAGCGGAGAAGTAACGGGCAGAAACCCTCCTTGTATACGCAGCGGTCCAGACATAGACATCAAACGGCGACACATATTCAGTTGCCAGTTACTTTGGCATTAGGGCAGGGATATCTAGATACTTTCCAAGGTTTGACATAATGAATTGTGCTACTTTTAAAGCAAGCAGCGATGTTTTCAAATCTGTAATGAAAAAGCTCCTCAAAAACGCTATCGAAGCAGTTCCTGGCGTTGCTAAGTTAGTTCAAACAGTAACAACGGACTATTTTTCTTAGCGGATGCATGTCAATTTAAATCAATACAACTATTTTTTAAATCAATAAAATAATTTTCTAAATCCACAAAAGCATTTCAATTAATATTGGGAGTCATATCGTTACTTTGTTGAGAATGTGGCCATGTAATAAGCGGGATAATAATGTGCAGGGACTTGGTCATTATGGGGAAAAGAACACCTTCATGCCGATCTAGATCCCTCCGCTTCGTTGAAGATATCCGCGTTCTTGTGACACGTAAATACTGCGCTTCCTATGTTTTGGTGCGGACTGCGTTCACACCAGCAATGAACCGCTCCAGAGTTCGCAAGCAAGCGCTCCGAGACCACCTA
>NW_011342290.1:323-4453 GCF_000735185.1 Notothenia coriiceps | reverse complement strand
GGGACAGAAAGACATTCTCATGAACTTCCGGGATGATGGTATGGACGCAGATTTTGTCTTTTTTTGTGCAGTTAATTGTATTTTTCGGGACATTTCATTTCCATAAAAACAAATGGGCTGACTCCAAACCACATTTTGTACATTTCTATCAATACTTTAAACAATATATTAGCACGATAAAACACATTAGGAATAAGAAGGCAACGAATTTGATATTTAAAAAATATTTGAAATAGTATCAGAAATGTAGTTTGCTTTCCTTTTTAATTTGTTCATGTATGATATTGAATAGATAGATCAATGCAAATAAAATAATAATCTAATATAATGTAATCACTCGACTTTTATGGGATTTGTATTATATTTAATACATATGTTTTACTGTTTTGAAAATTCTTCTCACGTGTTTTTTCACAGCCGGTGTTATATTAATAATATATATATACGTTAGTTTTTAATTCTACTAGTTTTAAACATTTAAAAATAATTCTACTTGACCACAGACAAAGTAAAATATCAAATATATTATTATTATTTATTATAATTAATCCCAATCCATATACTTTATTCATTCTGGGGGGAAATATGGTTTCATCAAAGTTGATTTATTTAAGAATAAAATATAAAAGACAAGATTAAATACAATATATATATTAACACAAATACAAAATGTGCATTAAATATACACACATATCTTTATTACAATATATATATAGTTGTGTATTTGTATTAATTGTGAATATTATAAGTGTATATCTTTTTAGCCCAGCCGTGATTCTGCTATAGAGCTGCAGGAGAAACAGAGCAACAGCGCCCTCTGCTGGAGGAACGGCGGTACTGCGGATGGAAATCACAAATAATACTAGAAATAGGAAAAAAGGATGATTCAGGGTGTCGGTAACATTCTCCATCTTTAATGAGTTCACACGCTTGTTTCAGACGTTACAGAGAAATAGGAAATAATACAAAAAAACATTCAAAGTTTCATTTTGGTCGACATTCGCACCACTTCCTGTTGTCTTATTCAGACTCTCCTCCGACTGCTCTTTTGTTGTTGTTTTCTTTTGGTCTTGTAAACAGGAAGTGTGGAGCTGAAATGTTATTATGGGATGAAATACTGACGACCAGTTGCTGATGATCTCAGGCTGCAAACTGCACTTTGTTTTGTTAAATCATTGACAATCAAGCGTCACAGAAATGTCCCTCACAAACTGCAGAGGACGTCTTTGAACGCAACACGAATATTTAGTCTTAATAGCCGAAAAATAAGTGTTTCCTGTTTGAAAAAAAACGTTTAAACTCGGGACGAAACACCGAAGATCTCCTGAAGCCTCAGAAACCACGGAGTACTTGTTGGAGTATTATCTGAAGTATTACTTGCTCTTCTTGTCGGCGCCCAGCGCGTCGTGAAGCTTGGAAACACTTTTCTCGAACGGGTCCATGTCGAGCGTCCCTTCTTCGTCGAAAAACGCAGACACGGACTCGGTGAACTCGGCGTCGCGAGTCTTCTTGGTTTTCCCGTCAGTGAAAGAAACTCTGAGCGAGTACTGGTCGTCAAACCTGAGGCACATACAAATATATATATTAATAAATACAAATACAGATAAATAATTACTAAATAAATAAATATTAATAATACAAATAAATATAATTGAATCCAAATAATCCAAATATATATAAATAATTAAAAACATGAATAAATAATAATAAATTGAATTTAAATAGCGCTTTTAATAAATAATAACAAATATATATATAAATGAGTAGCTCTCTGTTCGGAGCGCACTCATATTGGAGTTAAGCATAGAAACCTATCACGGCTTCCGGTTGAGAAACGTCTGCAATCTCGTGTTATCACTTTTCTAAAATTTCCAATTTAGCAAAAAACCACTGTATTTTTATGATCAAAGTTTACACAAGAGACGAGCATGACCATCAGACTAGACACGCTACATCAGGCCATCTACGGGCACCTAAGGATAAACCTTCTGTGACTTATCGAGCTATAAAGGAACTCATTGCCAAACTACCTCGCTGAAATAGAGTCCAGAGCCTCTTTCAACAAGAGATCGAAGGGCCATCTACTGATGAGCATGTAGCCCTTACTGTGAACCCTAATGTCATGCTTGGTACTGGTGGGTGTCTTGTGCTCATCCTTGGCTGAGTTTGATATTGAAAGAGGATGAGATTGTTGATGATGTTGTTAATGTTGTTGTTGATGATGTTGTTAATGTTGTCAGAGGCCTGTACTACGAAGCAGGATTCTAACTTCAGGGAACACTCGGGGTTTCCGGTCCTACGACGCTGGTTCTCTTTTTAGCAGGCTAGATCTCCATGGTAACTGATGCTGAGTGGCTAACCTGCTCCGGAGTAGGTTAGGTTGCAGGCGTGGACCCGCGTCGTAGGACCGCTTAGCGAGAGCGCGTATGTTTTGGATTAGGCCAACCGGCTAACTCAAACGTATCCAGGTTAGGTTGAACCGGCTTCGTCGTACAGGCCTCTGGACTTATGTCTTGAATGTTGTTGTATTGTTTTAAGTGTCGGACCCCAGGAAGAGTAGCCTTAGTCAAGAGCAAAAGCTACTGGGGATCCTAAATAAACATAAATCAATACAAATAAAAAATATGAATAAATCAAATAAACATAATTAAATAAATACAAAATTATAACAAATACTAATAAATATAAATAGTAAAAAACATAAATTAATATAAATGATTGAAACATAAATAAATATAAATGTAAGTCAATACTAAATAATAATTATTATGTATTTAATTAAATAATTAAAAGTATTATTATAATTTGTTCTGTGACCATGACCTAATGGGGGGGGGGTGTTTGTCTTTCCTTTAACAGACACATTGTCCTGTGCTAAAGAAGGTACATGTAAATGAATGAATATGAAAATAACTGAATGTGTATAGAGCCAGTACGGGGTCGGAGCAGTGCATGCTGGGAGCTGACCGTTTGAGGGAGGAGCAGAGCGTCCAGCTGTGATCCGGGTCCATGCCAGCCGGGTCTTTCTGATGAGCCACCAGGAAGATGTTCTTCTCCCGGTACGACGTGTACAGCGTCAGCACCGCCATCATGATGAAGTACGTGGGCCGGGTTAAGGACAACAACAACAACAACAACAACAACAACAACAACAACAGGCCATAAGACTGATAAACACCTGAACTACAACATCCATACCACCACTATGTGCAATATAAATACCATCATTACAAAACACTCGATATAACACGTGCAATATCATTATTATTAGTGTTCTATGATAACGGGTAATTACGTATCTGCCACTACGTTTCTTTACATGAATGATGTCACCGTCTGTTTCCTGTAGTTACTTAATGCTCTTTTCACTATTCTGTCAGTGTACAGTTTGATTATCATGCTGCTGTGTTTATTGTGTTTTTGTAACTCTGGCACGACCATTTCCTTCAGGATGAATAAAGTCTTATCTTAACATTCACCTGTTTGCATCTTACACAGGATGTATCACTTCGATATGGACTCTCCTTGCTTGCTCTGTTGAAGGAGCCAATTTAATAAATATATAATCAGACTTTAGTTCCACCTGGAGTAAATCCACCAGCTACCCTGCAGTATACAAAGTCATTCAAACTAGCTGCACCTTTACCAGCTTTGAGAACACTTTCATGATCAATCATTATAAAACATATCATATATATTATTCTGAAATGGACCAATCTGCACAATGACTACTTTTACTGTCTTTAACTATATTTTGATTAGAATACTTTTCTATTTTTACTTGAGGAACATTTTGAATGCAGGACTTTTACTGTAACAGAGTATTCCTACACTCTGGTACTTCTACTTTTACTCAAGTACAAGATCTGAGTACTTTGATGTTCTAGACTCATGAAGATGAAAATGAGTTCATGTTCTAGACTCATGAAGATGAAAATGAGTTCATGATCTAGACTCATGAAGATGAAAATGAGTTCATCTTCTAGACTCATGAAGATGAAAATGAGTTCATGTTCTAGACTCATGAAGATGAAAATGAGTTCATGTTCTAGACTCATGAAGATGAAAATGATGTTCTAGACTCATGAAGATGAAAATGAGTTCATGTTCTAGACTCATGAAGATGAAAA
>NW_011342290.1:0-315 GCF_000735185.1 Notothenia coriiceps | reverse complement strand
AGACCTGAGTACTTCTACTTTTACTCAAGTACAAGATCTGAGTACTTCTACTTTTACTCAAGTACAAGATCTGAGTACTTCTACTTTTACTCAAGTACTAGATCTGAGTACTTCTACTTTTACTCAAGTAGAAGATCTGAGTACTTCTACTTTTACTCAAGTACAAGATCTGAGTACTTCTACTTTTACTCAAGTACAAGATCTGAGTACTTCTACTTTTACTACAAGATCTGAGTACTTCTACTTTTACTCAAGTACAAGATCTGAGTACTTCTACTTTTACTCAAGTACAAGGTCTGAGTACTTCTACTTTTA
>NW_011342289.1:0-8019 GCF_000735185.1 Notothenia coriiceps | reverse complement strand
ACCCACCCCACCCCACCCCACCACACACACACACACACACACACACACACACACACGCACAGGCACTTTGTATTGTATTATTTTCTTGTATGAGAGAGGTTCCAGGTTGAATTGAGGCGATTTGTAATGTTCAGAGGTTGTTGTGTTTAATATTCATGAGATTATATATATCATTGTTCAAATGATAATAAACAAACATTTGCATAAAGCATATTTGTCCACTCATATGTTGATAAGAATATTAAAAACTTGAAAAATATCCCTCTAAGGTACATCTAGAACAGATAAAAAATGTGCGATTCATTTGCGATTAACTATGGACATCATGCGATTAATTGCGATTAAATATTTTTAAACGATTGACAGCCCTACAATTAAGGTTTCAGTAGTGCTAGTTAACCTGGTTTGTTTGGTTATAAGAGGAAGAAGCCAGAGAGAAAAAAACATATCCATGAAGTGTCTCGCCTGTTGGTGCGAGTTGTATTTGAATAAATTAACGTTGAAATGTCCACACACATAAAGGTTTTTATTTCCATGAGGTCTGAGCATTTTTTCTTCTTGTTAATTAAATTCCTCAGGATTACTTCCTGGCTTTCTATACATGCATGAGACGAATATATGTTTGTTCTGTTTTAGCTCAATTTCTACGGTGACAGATTCAAATAGGTTATTACAGCAGATGGAGAGACTTTCTAACAATCTGGCAGAAAGTGTGTTTTTAACAAACAGTGCAACCCCTCCACCTCTTTGGAGTTTGCGATTCATATAAAAAGCCACATGATCGGGTAAAAAATTGTCAACAGTGTTTGAGTCAGTTTGTCAGGTCTCAGAGATTGCAATAGGCGCTTTCACACCGGAGTAATTTTCCCAGGAATAGTTCCGATAGTTCTTGGGATTTTGCGTTCACACCCAAAAGATCTGGAACTAGAACTTAGTTTGCGTGAACCTTTTCCCCCCCGGATAGTTCCTGCTAGAGAGCAGGGACTTTCCTGGGGAGAAAAAGGCTCGTGGCTGTGTCGGCCACATTAACAATTTCTGATTGTCTGGGCGAATTGCAAACCACGCCCCGTAAAACTCCGAAATGTTTTGTGAAGCCGCCATTTTATTTGCTGGCATTAGCATTATTAGCATTACCATTAGCCCAGCGCACCAACAGAGAGAGACTAACTTATGGCAACACAAAATAAAACATGGGAGCGGTGGAGATGAGGAGGTGTCATTGCTTCTGGCGATTTACTCGGAAGACGCTAACCAGCAGCTTCTACTGAAGCCAGTCCCCAGTCTTTTCTGTGTTAGAGTTTTACTCCCAACAGGGTGTACTTTGAGGGTTTGTTACTTTGCAGACCATTTACATGCAGAAAAACCTACATAACACACAAGGGGACGGGTAATAACCCGAAAAGCATATGATGGGACCTTTAATGTTATTGCTTCCTACTAACTTAATACAGTTATTTGAAACTTGTTGACATATTACATTTAATTAAAGTCAACATTTCCTGCTGTGTGAGTAAAGATATAATTCCCGCAGTGTGACTCACCCAGCGTCTGTCCGGCTAGCACCCTCCCGTTCTCCCCCATCACGGCCCCTTGGGCGCGCCTCTCGCTGGCGTACTGGATGAAGGCGTAGCCCTTGTGCACGGAGCAGCCCAGCACCCGGCCGTACTTTGAAAAGATGGTCTCCACGTCCGACTTCTTCACCACTGCAGTGTTCAGGTTGCCGATGAACACCCGGGAGTTGATGGACTTTGGATCCGTCTTGTTGGTCACGTTGCTGGTCTGCACCTTCAGCGACATGGCCGACAGGTGGGCGGAGGAAGAGACTGACAAATACATGGATCGTGGAGGTGGGATCTAAAGAGAATACAAGAGAACTGGTGTCAGAAGAAAATACAGATACTAGAGCACTTCTGCAAAATATTGGATATTTGAAACTCATAACTGTGTATAAACCAGCTGGGAAATCACAAGAGAAGAAGACCTGCAGTAGATCACTTTTCATACTGAGCAAACACACTGTTCATTCAGTATTCACTCACACTTCAAGACCTTAGATACAAGTAATGCTTTTAAGAGAATGTGAAATCAAAGAAGAACACAGTCATAATGTGGCACGTCTTTGAAGTAGAATAACAGCTTTGGTTAGTTTTTTCTGTGCTTTTCTAAGTTTTTCTGTGCTTTTCCACAACATTCACTATTTTCCGAGGGTCCAATATTTGAAAAGGCTTTACCTATCTACAGTCCCATTTTCTCTCAATATAGACGTACAGCTCACAAGCAATGAAAGATAGATTGCAACAGCACATGAATGCCCCACGAGACAACAAGTCTCACTGAGGGCATGACCTGAACATCAAACCTAGCACACTGGTAAAAGGAATATTTAAGTAAGTAAGTGACTACCGGAACTGAATGGACAGAGTTTTAAAAGCAGATACTGTATACAGTATAATACGTCTAATAACTGCAGTCCATCTTTATTTTTACTCGTACCTCTCAGTTTCCTCCAAATTGGAATATTTCACAATGTTGGCGTCATGTAGTACACAACTGTTGCCCCTCTGAATGTCTGACTAATCAACTCATTAGTGTTTGAAGTACTTAATTTGAAAGGGATTCAATTGTCCCTTTGCATTCAAGCAAGAGGTTAACAAAAAAACATCAACAACTTGCCTCTGTTTCGATGCGTTACAGCAGACAGAGATGCTTCATCACCTGAGACCAGCTCAATCGATCACATAGCAGGATTTGAAAACCAAATTTAATTTCCTCGCTGTGTGCCAACTTCCTCCATGCACATACTAAACACAAGCAGAGAAGGTACGATCGAGAAGAGAACAAGGGGGGGAGAAATAAAGAGAGCACTGTGAGGAATGAAAATAAGAATATTAGGGATTAGGAGACGTACATAGGGTAGTATTAGAGAAATTAGAGAAAAGTAAAGAGAGATATGAAATGAACGTGGCTCTTGTTGGTATATTCCTGTCACAGTTTGAGACGTTTTCACTTGGTGAATAATTGTTAGTCGACATTAAGCCAACATCTTTTCAACATTTTGGCTTTGATCCCCTCAGATTAATCAATAGGGGAGAGTGGGGTAAATGAGCCAGTGGGTAAATTGACCCACTCCCTTTATCTAGGGAACTGTGCACATTTGTTGTCATGTGACCATACATTCAGGAGGCACTCATCATTTCTATGTGGCTGTGATGGAGAGAAGCACATGGTAAAGTGGTAAATATGTTTTGTGCAAAATAAACCATGTTTGGCTTGTCAAAGTACATTCCAACATGTCAGGTATAATTGCTGTAATGTCAAATAAATGTATCCAGGTCTGAAAATATATATCATACACTAGCTAGTGGACTGCGAGCGCCGGAACCTCGCAGCAGCGGATAAACTGTGGCGCACTTACACCAATTGCGCCGCATAAGCTCATATAGGTGCGCCGCATTTGCGCTTCGGAGGTGACGCCTCCTCCGCAATGGTGATGTCCCACGCAGTCTGCTTGATCTGTGTGTAGGGAGGGGCGGGCCTGTCTACCTACATTTTAAAAAGCTAAACAAATGTTTATTTATATAAATGCTGAGTATACCTTATGTTGGTGTACCTCGCATAACTGCATGAACCCATATGGCACAATACAACTCAGTAAATGTTTGGTCATTACGTCAATTTTATACCCTTTCTTTAGTAGAATTGTATAAATTGGAAGGCTAACTAGGTAATCAGCTCGCCGGTGATTTGCAGCTGGCGCGGTTGACCGTGCATGCGTGGTGAACTGCGTGTTAGAAAAGATGAGATCTCAGACTGGCTTACCTTTACGTCAACCAAGTGGCAAATGCCATAGTAAGGATGGATGACAGGCTAACTTTTTTTCTTTTCTTTTTTTTTCAATGACTTGCGATCTACCCACACTACGGTCGATCGCGATCGAAGTATTGGGCACCCCTGGGCTAGAGCTTGTACTGGCATATGATTTGATTGGCTAGCGCTTCCGTCGAAGCTTGAAAAGTTGAACATTTCTCAACTTTCGAAGCGAGCAACGGAGGCAAAGCATGACGTCACCCCATTCAAAGTGAATGGGAAGCTTCTCTGTTGAAGCACGCGACACTGCCGTGTGGACGTACCGTAACAGTTATTAAGAACAGTACTTGACTGTGTACACGTAGTTATATTTTTAACATTCATTAATCTACCAAAAACAATCGTGTAATGTTCCTTCAATGTTATAAAAGTCACTTAAGAAGGAAAGTGGGATATATTTTCAATTTTAATAAAGAAAGAAATAAGTTTCTGGTTCCTAAAGTTAAATAAAACTCCTGATCCAGTTTTACTCACTGGTTGTTTGATATCTGGTATTTTTCTTCTCAGACCCATTTTGTATTTATAATAAGAAAAATAGAGGTATCAAAAGCCCTATATTAAACTCATTTAATTACAGGCACAATATGCAATAGGTTTATTTTTTATAGAATAAACAGCAAAACTATTCACATGACCTGGAAGTTGTTGAAGAAATATGATGATGTTTCCCATAAATAATACTAATACAACATATTTAAAGTATTAAAATGCAATAAAAAGAGGTGTGTCCTTTGCAGCCAGTGTAGTTTGATCCAGTAGGCCTACTGATATTGAATCATTATTCTAATGTTTCCACAAATATAAAATATTATTATGAGAATCAAAATCTAATTAAAAGTGGTGTGTTCAACAAATGTAAGGCAAGACAAGGCAAGTTTATTTATATAGCACCTTTCATCAACAAAAGGCAATTCAAAGTGCTTTACAAAAATGTAAGACATTAAGAAAATGGCATTTAAAAAAAGTCCTTCAAAAGCAAAGATAACAAAATCAACATTAAAAGACAAAATACATGATGTATGCTCTAGAGTGGATTTGTTTCACATTCACACGATCGGGAAGATGTCGATTTATTAAAACGAACATTGTTCTTGTGTCATTGAAAAGTCATTTGTTGATGGTCCCTAAATGAAAGCCTCGTTTCGCGGAGAAGATAGAGCGAGAAAACTGACGCTCATCCAACCTGAAACTAACTTCACTGCGGTCTAATATTAGATAGATAGATAGATAGATAGATAGATAGATAGATAGATAGATAGATAGATAGATAGATAGATAGATAGATAGATAGATAGATAGATAGATAGATAGATAGATACTTTATTGATCCCAATAAGGGACATTTTAGTTTAGGGCTTAATTGAAGATGTGCAAGAGGAAATACATTCAAACATAAATCAAATCTAACGTAATTAGCTTGCAGAACGTGTCTTTATGAGATCTCGCTTTGCAAAATGGTTTAGTCCGCCTGCAGCACTGGGAGAAGAGGAGGAATAGGAGGAGGAAGAAGAGGAGGAGGAGGAGGGGCTCAGGGACCAGATGATGCTGTCAGAGAGGAGGAGGAGGATCAGAAACACCGAGCTCTCCATCCCATGTGCTTGGCAGAGAAATAAAGGATAATGGGCTCGGATCCTGTCATGTGCTGCTAGAATAAAGCTGAATAACGTCGCCTGGGTTTAAAGAAGGACTATAATAATAATCAACTTGATCTTTTCCTGAAAATGCTTCCCTGCTCTTCATCCGCGCAGATGGAGGGATGCGAGGAGCCGCACACACACACGGAGGTAAGCCGATACAAAACATTAAGAAAGAGCTAATTTGTCTCTCCATGTGCGATGTATTCTGCATACAAAGCATTATGAATGTGTCCGAATATTAGTGCATGTGTACCCGGCTCAAATTGGAAAATGTTCACGGTGATATCAGCCGGTGTGATTCATCGGCCGGCTTCTCCTGGAGGTTTTTTGTAGACATGAAAGAGCCGGACCCCTCCCTAAATCTTCTGCTCCTCTCGACATTCAAGCAGAGAGGAAGGATCACACTTTATATTCATTCCGGAGATCTTAAAGGCGGTTTCATGGCAACGTTTCATGATTTCTAAATGGATTTGGGTGGTTTTAGAGAGAAATGTGCCTGTCAGTCTTAATTCTGGGTTAAACCTCTGATTGTATTCCCCTAATAATGAGAAGTAGCCTCAGGTTTGAAGATGAGAACATCTCATTAGAATAAAACAAAAAAAACATAATTTGCCTCTAATCTAGCATTTCATGTAGTATTTTACCCTAAAATCAGTAAGAATATAGTGGAAATTGACCCCCAACTCCCTCTGGGGATGATGCCTTGCTTAATTAATCACCAAAGGAATTGTGTTATAGTAGCTTAGCCATTAGCTCCACCCTTTGACTTAGAAGGAAAACCATTCAGAAACAATGACTTGCTCAATTGTTGGAGTTAAACTGGGAGCTAAACCATTACAGTGTTTGATAATGCCTTGCTTTCCACATTGACCTACATTCATTTTGCGACACACCTAAGTATCCAATTGTGTGCAAATAAAGCTATTCACTGGGAATTGATCCCCCAACCCTATAGGTGTGTTAATGCCTTGTTAATGTAGTTGACCTTATGCGGAATGGATCACTTGGTTCTTCTTGAGGCATTGTGGTGCAGGAATGAGTCCTCAACCTGGAAATGAGTCAGCATTTTAGCACTTCCTGTTTCTTGCAATTATCCAAAATCCAATGGAAAAGTCCCATTGATTTTTTGTTGAGAGAGCCCTTGGGATGCTAACGTTCATGAGTGCTTGTATACCTAGACCTTTATGTTGACATGTTTGTAATTCATCTCTTATGAACTAGCAGTAGGCTATATACAAATTAAGCATAAAATATATACAAAAGTACTGACAAGGTGGTTGATTAATCGCTTTATAGTTGAGTAATAAATCAATTTACTGGCTAAAATGCGGAAATATGTGATAGGATTTTATAATGTTTGTCAAACAAAACAAGCAAGAAGCCATTAAAGAAACTGATATGTTATAGATTAAACATGAAAATAATCTTTGGTTTTGTGCTAATAGACCCAAAACCCTACATGTTTTTGAAAGACAGATGAAACCCTCTCTATATAAAACCTATTCCCTGTCCATCTGATTGAACAGAAGCCACATTAAAATGTTGGGTCCTGATGGAGGGCCGTCCCCCAGCTGGTGCATAAATCAAACAATGTGCCTCCTCCGACCTTTGTTAAAAGCTCAGCTGGTGCAAACACCCCCGACAGAAAAGAAGAATTAGTGCTGCTTATAATGAAGCAATCATGAGCAGCGGAGCTAAGCTAGCTTAACTAAACCAGGTTTTATATGATTGTTTCTGTACATGCTGTTGTTTCTTGTTGGAAATAATATCAAACCACACGTCTAAATGTCATGAAATAAAATGAAACATGAAATATCACAATATTTTTGATCAAACACTTCAACATATTGTATAAAAAAAAGCTTATTTCATTTTCAGTATATATCAGTATGTAGTTTCTCTACTTTAAAGAGTCCTCTCCTGCTGATGTTCAGGTGTATATCATAGTGTCTCTACTTTAAAGAGTCCTCTCCTGCTGATGTTCAGGTGTATATGATTATGTAGTGTCTCTACTTTAAAGAGTCCTCTCCTGCTGATGTTCAGGTGTATATCAGTATGTAGTGTCTCTACTTTAAAGAGTCCTCTCCTGCTGATGTTCAGGTGTATATGATTATGTAGTGTCTCTACTTTAAAGAGTCCTCTCCTGCTGATGTTCAGGTGTATATCAGTATGTAGTGTCTCTACTTTAAAGAGTCCTCTCCTGCTGATGTTCAGGTGTATATCAGTATGTAGTGTCTCTACTTTAAAGAGTCCTCTCCTGCTGATGTTCAGGTGTATATCAGTATGTAGTGTCTCTACTTTAAAGAGTCCTCTCCTGCTGATGTTCAGGTGTATATCAGTATGTAGTGTCTCTACTTTAAAGAGTCCTCTCCTGCTGATGTTCAGGTGTATATCAGTATGTAGTGTCTCTACTTTAAAGAGTCCTCTCCTGCTGATGTTCAGGTGTATATCAGTATGCAGTGTCTCTACTTTAAAGAGTCCTCTCCTGCTGATGTTCAGGTGTATATCAGTTTGT
>NW_011342288.1:0-2710 GCF_000735185.1 Notothenia coriiceps | reverse complement strand
ACATGCCACCAGGTGCACACGCCACCAGGTGCACACGCCTCCACGCCACCAGGTGCACACGCCACCAGGTGCGCACGCCTCCACGCCACCAGGTGCACACGCCTCCAGGCCACCAGGTGCACACGCCTCCAGGTGCACACGCCTCCACGCCACCAGGTGCACACGCCTCCAGGTGCACACGCCTCCACGCCACCAGGTGCACACGCCTCCAGGTGCACACGCCTCCACGCCACCAGGTGCACACGCCTCCAGGTGCACACGCCTCCAGGTGCACATGCCTCCACGCCTCCAGGTGCACACGCCACCAGGTGCACACGCCTCCAGGTGCACACACTTCCAGGTGCACACGCCTCCACGCCTCCAGGTGCACACGCCTCCAAGCCACCAGGTGCACGCGCCACCAGGTGCACGCGCCTCCACGCCTCCAGGTGCACACGCCTCCACGCCTCCAGGTGCACACGCCTCCACGCCTCCAGGTGCACACGCCTCCAGGTGCACACGCCTCCACGCCACCAGGTGCACACGCCTCCAGGTGCACACGCCTCCAGGTGCACACGCCACCAGGTGCACACGTCTCCAGGTGCACACGCCTCCAGGTGCACACGCCTCCAGGTGCACACGCCTCCAGCTCCAGCTGCATGCGTCACTAAGTGTACACGCCTCAGCTCCTGTGCATTCTGGGAGAGGATGTGGCTGTTGTGCTACAAGTACTTGGGAGTGCACTTAGACAATGGACTGAACTGGAGGATCAACATTGACGCGGTGTACAAGAAGGGGATGAGCAGACTCTATTTCCTGACCAGAACCTCTCTCCATCAGAACCAGAACCTCTCTCCATCAGGACCTCTCTCCATCAGGACCAGAACCTCTCTCCATCAGGACCAGAACCTCTCTCCATCAGAACCAGAACCTCTCTCTATCAGGACCTTTCTCCATGAGGACCAGAACCTCTCTCCATCAGAACCAGAACCTCTCTCTATCAGGACCTTTCTCCATGAGGACCAGAACCTCTCTCCATCAGAACCAGAACCTCTCTCTCCGTCAGGACCAGAACCTCTCTCCATCAGAACCAGAACCTCTCTCTCCATCAGGACCAGAACCTCTCTCCATCAGAACCAGAACCTCTCTCTCCATCAGGACCAGAACCTCTCTCCATCAGGACCAGAACCTCTCTCCATCAGAACCAGAACCTCTCTCTCCATCAGGACCAGAACCTCTCTCCATCAGGATCTCTCTCCATCAGGACCAACACCTCTCCATCAGGACCAGAACCTCTCCATCAGGACCAGAACCTCTCTCCATCAGGACTTCTCTCCAATAGGACCAGAGCCTCTCTCCATCAGGACCAAAACTTCTCTCCGTCAGGACCAGAGCCTCTCTCCATGAGAACCAGAACCTCTCTCCATCAGGACCTCTCTCCATCAGGACCAGAACCTCTCCATCAGGACCAGAACCTCTCTCTCCATCCGGACCAGAACCTCTCTACATCAGGACCAGAACCTCTCTCCATCAGGACCTCTCTCCATCAGGACCAGAACCTCTCCGTTAGGACAAAAACCTCTCCACATCAGAACCAGAACCTCTCTCTCCATCAGGACCAGAACCTCTCTCAATCAGAACCAGAACCTCTCTCCATCAGGACCAGAACCTCTCTCCATCAGGACCAGAACCTCTCTCTATCAGGACCAGAACCTCTCTCCATCAGGACCAGAACCTCTCTCCATCAGGGCCAGAACCTCTCTCCATCAGGACCAGAACCTCTCTCCATCAGGACCTCTCTCCATCAGGACCAAAACCTCTCTCCATCAGGACCAGAACCCCTCTCCATCAGGACCTCTCTCCATCAGGACCAGAACCTCCCCAGAACCTCTCTCCATCAGGAACAGAACCTCTCTCCACCAGGACCTCTCTCCATCAGGACCAGAACCTCTCTCCATCAGGAACAGAACCTCTCTCCGTCAGGACCATAAGCTCTCTCCATCAGGACCAGAGCCTCTCTCCATCAAAATCGGAGTCCGACTCCATCTCTGAATACACACTCTGAATAAAGTAATGTAAATACACAGAAAGTAGAAACAGTGCATGATATACTGAATATTCTGTACATGAATGTAACTCAACCTTAACAAGACTGAACTGCTTTTCCTTCCGGGAAAAGATTGTCCCACTCTTGACCTAACAATCAACATCGGCCCCTCTGTTGTTTCCCCGACTCAGACTGCAAGGAATCTGGGTGTGACCCTAGATAACAAACTGTCCTTCACTGCAAACATCTCTGCTACAACCCGCTGCTGCAGATACACTCTTTACAACATCAGGAGGATACGTCCCCAGCTGACCCAGAAAGAGACGCAGGTTCTGGTCCAGGCTCTCGTCATCTCACGCCTAGACTACTGCAACTCCCTCCTGGCTGGTCTACCTGCATGTGCCATCCGACCTCTGCAGCTCATCCAGAATGCAGCGGCTCGTCTGGTCTTCAACCTTCCTAAATGTTCCCACACCACGCCGCTCCTCCGCTCCCTTCACTGGCTTCCAGTAACTGCTAGAATCCACTTCAAGACACTGGTACTTGCGTACCATGCTGTGAATGGATCTGGCCCTTCCTACATCCAGGACATGGTTAAACCGTACACCCCAGCACGTGCACTCCGCTCTGCATCAGCCAATCAGCTCGCTGCACCCGCACTGCGAGGGGGACCCAAGTTCCCAT
>NW_011342286.1:0-3828 GCF_000735185.1 Notothenia coriiceps | reverse complement strand
TTTTTAATTAATTACGTTGTTTATAAATTAATCTGAGGGCTGCAAAAAGAGGACGTGGGGCCGCCATTTGCCCATCCCTGCTCTAAAAGAAAAATGAACTTTTAATTTATAATAATATATAGACGTTATATTCAAAACCAAAACTGTAAATAAAATGTACTTTCATGCTCTGTTCACAAAAAAAGCACAACATATATTAATCATTTGGCACAGGGTAATTTAGAGACGATTAGATTAGTGTAGATACACTTTATTTATGCCAAATGGGGATGTTTTTCTGTGACAGCAGCATGTCAACAGGTATTACACGAGTTAAATATGAAGAAAAAAGATATCCCTACATGCAATCTATTTTCTCATGGGTTTTGACCGTTGTTATCAAAAAGTGCAAAGTAAAACCATATAAGCTAAGAAAAATATAATAAACAACAAGATAACTTTCAGGGTCTTTGCGTTTGTTTGTAAGGAGCTATAAACGGAGTGTTACCAGAATGCTTTTATTATTTTGGCTAACGTGTGTGTGTGTGTTTTGTGTAGGTCCAGAGTTTCTTCTCCAGTCTGAAGGAGCGTGGCTCTCAGATGAGGAGCGTGCAGGAAGCTCTGGAAACCATCAGACTGAACCGGCGCTGGATGGATAAAAACCTGTCCACGCTCCAAAAATGGCTCTAATAACGACCGCCATCCAGGCTCCGCCCCGCTGACATGCAACATGTCGTCGGGGCAACAGCAATGTTTGCACTATTGTAGGACTTTGTCTCTTAACTCTCTTTATCCAGGCCAGAGTTTCAAAGCCAGAGGTTTTGCTCTACCTGGGTGGACAAGGTGTTCTTTCTGAGACTGGTCCGGTGAGATGTATTTTTGCTCAGGGTGGCTCTGATTGTGCGTCTGACAGGAAGTTGTCGGATGCTGAACACACTCCTCACACTTGATGCTGTCGACCAAACCTCTCCTCCATGGCTTTCATCTTAACCTCCCGCCCGAGCAGACAATCGTGCTTCACCCACACTCCTCCGTCAGCCTGCTCTCAGGAACTCTGTGAGCTGGAAAAAGAGGACGAATGAAGAATGTCAACATTACTGTTTCTAGTAAAGTAAGCGACTTTGAGACTATGAAAAGCGCTTTATAAATTCAATTTATTATTATTGTTATTATTATGTGCTGTCAGTCAGTCCTTATCGTCGGATATATGTTGATGCAGCTGTCAGGGATTCCTAGGCGGTGAGACGTTAAAATCACCGGTACTTTTTAGAGGAGTTATTCTTAGACTTAGACTAACCTTGTGTCGCCATGTTACAAAATGGCTGCTTGTCATTCTGAACTCTAGTTACTGATGAGCGTTTTAATCAGGATTGATCTTCACGATTGGTTGATTGAGTCAAATACCAAACTTGTATTGGCATCGATTGAATGTACTGAAAACCTACCCACTGTGTCCAGTAGAGGGCGTACTGCGCAGGTTTAAATCAACAACCTGTCTTAGGTCAGAACAGGCAGTGAACGCTGGAGCCAAATGTTTCTTTCTTTCTTCCTCTGCCTTCATAAGCCCAGTTTTCCTCCCATGGCTTTATTTTGTCTGCAGTGCGGTGATCGGACAGACTCAGATTTAACACTGTGTTTTTAAACTTGTAGTCATAATGTAAATATGCTCAACCCTACAGAGTTTTAACCTCTGACTTTACTGTTTCGATCATCTTGACTTTTAACATGTTAGGGATTTGCTTTTGTGTTGTTTGTGTGTATGGAGTTTAAAGAGAAGGAAACAAGAGTCAAATACTTTTTCTGTATTTCTGGATTGAGGCCATCCGAGCAGAGCAGTTTGCTGCTGAATGTTTGTGTTTTAAGGGCTAATGTGCACATTGAAGACACAGAGGGTATAGAAGAACATTTATTTTGGGAATTACTGCTGTGTCCAGTAAGCTGTTCATTAGCCAAATGAAAAGTTATTCCTATGTTAACCAGTCATGTTGCTCCTATCAAAGAGGAGCCTAGCTATTTATTGAGAGTGTCTTAACATGTTTCCTTTACTTTTGTTCTAAGCTAATACAGTTGATTACTTACACTGAGCTATATTTAAAGTGGCATTGCTTTTACTCCATCCACTCCATCACTGTCATTACATATTTAGGATAATTGAGTAAATAAAGTAGATTAAATCCTTTCCTTTGAACATCCCTAACATCCCCATGAGAATAACATCTCTGTTTTTGGTTGTCATGCTATCTCATTGTTTCATTATTTAAAAAAATGTATTAAACACAAACATTGGTCCAATCCCCACCTGTGTTACCTCAGCGCTGTGTACACTAAGAGACGCCATGTTAATCAAAAACATGGCTGTACACCCAGCCCAGTTAGCAGAATGAAGGATCACAGTACTACAGATTATTGACCCTTAAAGAATTGTGCATTCAAAACTAGACAAAGGGTACTGTAGTCGTTTTTCACAGTATTGTCATTGACTTGTTCCTCTTGTCATAGTGTGTTCATATATGGAAGTTAGGAATATGCCTTTTATATACATGTTTTATGCTTTTATTTCCTGGATTATTATGGATGACACCGTTTTATTGTGAAGTGACACTTTTTGTTTCTCCAGCTGCCAGCAATCAGATGAATGAATCGGCTTTACTGAGGCTCTGGGATTTTGATGTTCCATCGTGTTTTGTTTAGAGAACAACTGTTTCATGTGAAGTCATAAGCTTTAAGAGTTGCTGAAGTCGTGCAGGTACGAGGTTTAGATGTGGCCGGTCTGATGGGAGGATGTAGGAAGGTCAGTAACTGTATCGGAGCGTCTTTGTTTTTTGCACTGGGATAAAATGCTGCAGATGCTTTTGTGACTGTGTTGCTCTTCATGTTAATAAAAAAAAAAATGTTAAAGTTGTTTCCTCAAAATGTTGGCTTTATTTGTATTTTCCATGTCTTAACAACGTAACAATACGTGTTGGACACTGCATGCTGCTGCGCTTGAAGAAATAAACTTTTGAAAACGGACTATGAAATAAGTGAAAAAGCATCCGAGAATGCAAAATGCAAGAAGGTTCTTTAGATAAGCTGCAAAAGACATGCTACAAAAAAAACGTGAAAGCTACATCCTTAACCATCACAAAATCCACTCTAAAGAAAAACAACAACCTTAAAAAGGCCTACAATTATTTATTTGTATTGAATATTGACCCGATCACTATTTCCCCAGTTTCACTAAGCTTTGTCACGTTTGAGAACAGAAATTCATTTCAGTTAATTGTTGCTTCTATTCTACTTATTGTAAATACTAAGCTGCATGCTTAAATCACCACTACTCTGCAGTGATTTACAGGTCATGCTGTTTCTCAGTTTCCCCACCAGAGGTCTATCTAGCACTTCTGGAAACTTGCACCCTGGCTCTCACTTATGTTTTACATCATTTGGATTTACTCTAGCTTAAAAGTGGATGTATTTGTTGGAATTATCTTTTAAAAGGACTCAATGTAATGTAATATCAGCATATATTCAGTGTGTGTTTAAGGAAATCAGTTTTGTGCCCTGCAGACTTGTTTTGGAAGGATGCCCCACAACTGGAAGACATCATGGCGCCAGCGTTTTTACCGCTCGTACTTTTGTTTCTGGATGATTAAGTCATCAAGTGCACAAGGTATACAAACAATTAAGGGTTTCTATTGAAATAAAATAAATCCAATCCCTATCTTTTCTTTACCCTCAAAGGTGGCCATATACTCAATTGTGTTGTTTTTTTGTCAATGTTCCCAAAATTATTTTCACTCAATTAAAAGCACGTTGTACGCATGATGAGACACTTCTGAGACCACTAACATTATTTATGTAATATTT
>NW_011342285.1:0-4855 GCF_000735185.1 Notothenia coriiceps | reverse complement strand
CCGGTTGTGAAACTCCACCGGCGGTCATACGAAGGCTTAAGATGCCCTCACGAATGTCCCGATGTTGTTACGATCAGAGCCGAATTTGAGCATTTCCTTTATCGTGTGTCCATCTGGTTGTTTTATTGCACAACAAAATCATGTAAACATATTATGTAAATAACCCAATTTGTGTTCTGTGAAACTAAAAAGGATATCATATATTATTTTGAAGGCGAGGAAGTTGTTGTTGCTATGGAAACAACATGACGGAGAAAACTTAATATCTTCTACATAAAGACGGAGAAAGTAAAGAACAAAGTCTGAAAATATCAGTACAGTATCATAATACTTTAACATAATTGTTTGTGTTACTTTCGTTGCAGTTGTATGTCTTAAATGTAATGTAAATGTTGCCTTCGTGTGTGGTTTGGGGCCATCTTCGTGCGAAATTCACAATTCCATATTCGTGTGACCATCGGGTGTCAATTTCGGGACAGTGTGACAGGGGCTTTAGTGGTTTGTGCAATTGGCCTGTAGAGTTGGGTGCAGTACTTTGTGTGCTTGTGTGCCGGTTAGTTTTGGTTTTATTGCCTTTTTATGTCAATTCTGTCTGTGTCTTTTATATTGTGTCAGATTTGGAACATTTGATAATCATTTACTGCTTTTCATGGCAACTTCAGTGCAACTGAAACCAGTTTTAAACATGTCTATATTATCACATTTTGCATTCACAGTTTCTAATTTTAACTTCCAGTATTTATAAAGAAACATTAGCGTATATGGAAAATGAGTGCAATGCTGAATCAGGAACTGAGAGTCTGTGAACCCTGTTGTCAGCATTCAACTTTGTTTCGTTCAAAAATAACCTTGTATGAACCTTAATGATCATGTGACCTGAACGCTGCCATGGTTCCAGATCTCGACCATCAACATGGTGACATAACCACTGGGGATGATCGCCAAAATAAGAATCAAGTTATATAATGTGAATTCCTCTTTAATTACTTCCATTATCTCGCTCTCCTTGTCGACTTCTGGGTGGCTCAGCGCTCAGAGGGCCCGTCCACATGATCCACATGATCCACATGACCCCAGTCCAATCATTTAAGCCAGGAGTCCTCTGCCCCGCTGCAGAGTCTTTGATCGTTCCCTGGATCCCTGGAAGCCTCGAGGTCACTGCGTTACAGCTGACCCCGTGCTCAGAGCTCTGCAGACTGGCAACGGGAATTTCCCTAAAGCGATCAATTTAAAAACTCATTAATCATTTTGTTTACCAACTCGGGATGCAGTTTTTTATTCTGAGATTAGCCGGGAGCCAAGCCATGGACGCCGGTTTGAGGATCAGAAGATGTGATTCACAAATTACACGGAAAACACTTCCGCAGTTACCCGTATTTAATTTGGTCTTAATTTACATTATTTCATTTCATGTTCTTGTACATATCCCATTCTTTATTGACATGTATAAAGACTTTTTGCACTACTCTTTAATTTGTATTTTTTTTGTATTTTATTATATATGTTGCATTGTTGCAGTATTTTTTATTTATTCATTTATTTAACAGGGACAGTGCACATTAATTAACATTTCTGTAAATGTGCCAGAGTCAGACAAGAGGCTATTTTTCATCTGTAGTCCCAGTAGCTCAGGTCAGAAGAATTTCATTGCCATTTCTACACTGTAGCTTTGTGCATATTACAATAAAACCTTTGAATCTTGAATCCTATTTATTCCAAAAGGAGACGCAGTAAAGCTCCAATCTGTTTCCCATATGTATGGAAATCATGATGGAAAACAGTCAGGAACCAGCCCAAAAGCTAGTACCTTGAACGTCCCCTTATGGCGTGTGTTTGAGCTCTGCTGCTGGTGCTGATGTTGCATTGTTTGTCTCACGCTGTTGCCAGCAGATTGACAGATCGAGCTCAGACAGCCACTCTCCTCTAAAGCCAGCCTGCTTGTGAAAAAACGCCTAAGACGGTAAATCAGTAGTATGAAAATCTCTCGCCCCTCTGCAATTAGCACCGTGTCATTTTGGGGTTCGGAGGCAACAATAATGTCACATCTCACATGTGTCTGTGGTTCAGCTTTTAAACATTTCTGACAGCGTGCCTGCAGACTGTGTTATTCCGCGCTCATGTCACTCCCCCTGAAAGCTAAATTGTTGTCTTTAATAAGTGCCTGTTTCATATTTGTGCCGTCTGTGCAGCGTCTGGTTTCAGTCGCTGTGGATTGGCTGCAGGTTGTAGCCAAATGACGTCCTGCTGGAGAGCACAGACACACGAGAGGAATTTGAATATATGCATGAAACAACAGGCAGGCAGGACGAGCGTGTGACCTGCTGTCTGCCCCTGCTTTGTGTTACAATGTGACTTTGGCAGTGTGTGAGACAGGGAGAGGGAGGGAGAGAGAGAGAGAGAGAGAGACAGTAGTGGCCAGAACAAAGCAGTCTGAGACCAGAGGACTGGGGTGTGGCTCCTGGATTGATTAAGTTGCACCAAACGAAGGTCTGATACCTTAACACGTCTATTTATCTGAAGCTGCAACCGTGCACAAACCCTTAAAGATTTGAGTTCTGACTGAAAGTGTCCCCCACATTGTCATAAAACATTTTCTTTGATCAGATATTTCTTGTTTAAAGTCTTATTTTAGCACATTTTCTACAGATTATTTCATTTTCTACAGCAAAAACATGAACTCATTCCAGCCTCCATGTTTATTTCTTATGTATTCAAGAGTGATTGAATACAAATATATCAAACACATTGCTGAAGAAGCTCCAGAGTTAGCTAAGAGGCTATTCTCCATATGTCGCCTCTGGACAGATGTTTCAGAGTAAAAAGGAATCATAATATAACTTGTACAAGTTGTGAGAATTTTCTGTTCTTTTCAGTTTTATATGGTAGTACACAGAGAGTCTCTTTGGTTTGTTGTTTGAAATGAGACATTCAAAAACGCCACCTCTGGCTTTACAGGACATCTTTCACATTCTTTGACATTTTATGGACATGATTAACTGAGAAAGTATTCTCAAAAACACAATCCTTAGTTGCAGGCCTCATTTCAGTCCTTGTATGGCACTCACATAAACTGAAACATGATTATTTACCTCACAGTGAGGCTCAAAAACGCATGACTTTGGTATTCAAATCTCACTGTAGTTGTAATTGACACCTTTTATAAATACATTCTCATAACACAGACGCATTTTTATATTCAGCTTTCAGTGCGTCTACCTCTCCCTTTTGTTCATGTTTTCTTGCAGATCTCTCCTCTTTCCACTTCTCCCTCCTCCTGTTTCTGTTTTCCTGGCACTAAAAGCTTAGTCATTCGGCCAAGGTTGTCTGAAAGCGGCTCCGTCCTGCAGTCTGTCCTACTTCGCTGCTCGACTCTAAACTAGGACGCCACGATACGGATATAGCAGGTAGGAGCGGAAGGTTCTCTGGCTCAAAGTCACATGACGTGTAGATCGGACACTGCAGGTACAGCATCTGACTTTCATCCGTCTTCTTATTCATGTTTTTCTCACAGTCCTGTAAAGATGACCATATTATTTGTGGTTTAGAGATTCTGTTCGATAGCAGGACACTTCACTTGGTTATACCTCTCAGAATAAGATTTGGCTAAGTTGAAAATAACCCACTTCTATCTCACCTCAGTTAAATGTGCAGGTTCAATTTAACATGTGGTTTTTATGAGGTCAGAATCTTTCTTAATTCCTGAGGATCATCGTTATATTGAGGCTGTCTTCCTTGTTGGGCTCTCGGTAGCCATGATTGATGACTTTACGTTTTTCTGGCTCCTATTCCTGATTTAGTTATAATTAAACGTTAATATATTCCAGAATTTGCTGCTTTTTCCTATTTTGGTTTTGGGGATGGTTATTTGGACAAAAAGAAAACTGGAGAGTCAGCTTTGAGTGATTTTGATTGGAAATGAAATGATCTTAATTATAATCTTTACATTTGACATTGTAAGAGGTTATTCCTCTCCATAGACCAGGGGTGTCAAACTCAAGGCCCGGGGGCCAAATCCGGCCCCCCACTTCATTTTGTGTGGCCCGCAAGAGCTTGCAAAGAATATAAGTTTATTTTAAAGTTACGTGCCGCTTTACAGGAGAACATTGCCCATAAACTACCTGTCCCACAATGCATCTCATTGTGTGACATGCGCAATGAAGAGACTTGCAATTATTTTCCCTAGACTTCTGCTTTCATTATTTATTCATTATTTCATTATTTTATATTTATTATGTATTTTTATATAATCTTAAAGTTACCAGTGCAACCATAATTCTAATGTGGCCCGCGATGAAATTGAGTTTGACACCCCTGCCATAGACACTCCTCATAACAAAAGAAAACACAAAGTATCATGACACCTTTTTTCAGGCTCTTCCTTTATGTTTGTGTCGTTTATCAGTAAATAAAACGATTCAGAGCTGAAAAGATGATTTAAGTCAATAAACAACATGGTTTTAAACTGAATATTTTAACATGTTGTTTAAAAAATGTTTAGACCAAATTAAAATAATTAATTTAGAAAAAAATCTACAGATTACCTGCAAATAAAATATTATAATCAGTTGTATCCCAAAGCAGCTTAGCAACAGTGGTTCTTCATGCTCTGTTAGGCTCCTCATTAGCAGATCTCTGTCGTTTGTGTCCATAAACACTCGGCATAATAAAAAACACATGGCTGCTGTGTTTCCATCGTCCGGTTCCTTCTCATGTTTTTTTCTTCATCATGATACGTATGTAAATGACACCTTAATTCAATCAACTCAATTAATCATATTTTAATCGCAATTACGATTTTGGCTTGCAACGATTATGAAAACAACATTATCGAAATAAAACGATTATTTATTTATTT
>NW_011342284.1:6033-6343 GCF_000735185.1 Notothenia coriiceps | reverse complement strand
AATTCACTTCAGAAACACGTTTTGTTACCTTCCATGGAATGCTCTTAACATCCCGATAGCAATGAATATATTAAATGCTTTGACAATAAATATAAAAAAATGTCATCTCTGGAAGCCGTGGTACTGTGAAAAGCACGACCAATCATCTGAGCCGGCCGGGCTAAAATAACTGGATGGCCTACCTGCCTGTCAGCCTTCCATCTCGTGCACAAACTTCCTCTCGTGCCCTCATTGGTCATGTGCACGTTCGTGTGTGTTGGAGGAGGGGCTCTGTAAGGAAGTCTGAATGAAGGGGCAGATTTGTTTCGGC
>NW_011342284.1:0-5993 GCF_000735185.1 Notothenia coriiceps | reverse complement strand
ACAAAATGAGATGCATTGTGGGACATGTAGTTTATGGGCAACGTTCTCCTGTAAAGTGGCACGTAACATTATAATAAACTCATTATATTCTTTGTAAGCTCTTGCAGGGCCACATAAAATGAAGTGGCAGGCCAGATTTGGCCCCCGGGCCTTGAGTTTGACACCCCTGGTTTAGGGTCTCCTATGTTGCAGTAAATATACATTATTTTGCAGTGGATAAACATTAAAACCATAACTTCAAACAGATTGGGGTTTCTATTTAGTCCTCATTGTGCCTTTAAAGCAGATGTTTTCGTCTTCTGGATGCACTAATCATACAGCTATAGGGATAATTGTGGAAGGTTTCTCACTCTTCCCAAAAGACATGTACAGCTTCGTACTTAAAGGTAGGGTAGGTAAGAATGGAGAATTTCTCCATTCTTACCTACCCTACCTTTAAGTACGAAGCTGTACATGTCTTTTGGGAAGAGTGAGAAACCTTCCACAATTATCCCTATAGCTGTATGATTAGTGCATCCAGAAGACGAAAACATCTGCTTTAAAGGCACAATGAGGACTAAATAGAAACCCCAATCTGTTTGAAGTTATGGTTTTAATGTTTATCCACTGCAAAATTATGTATATTTACTGCAACATACAGTAGGAGACCCTAAACCTTCATCCCACAGCCCATTCAATGCCAGTTAGTGAATAAACAGTGTAAGCTGAATAAGCCTCAGCTTGAATGACTGTAAAAGTGCTCCGATAGTGATCAGCGTTTCGTGGAGAAACCAAAGTAGCTTTTAATTTGGGGGCCTGCCCTGGGCCGATAACACTGTTTGTACGCAGTGTGTTGGAGGTACAGCTAGTATAATTTGTATGACTTGATTCATTCATTTATTGCACTTCCTACGATAAATGCCTAGATGTCCTTTAGGATAACACCCGCATTACTCAATGTTGTGCTTTTATTGCAGAAAGACTTGCGCACACACACTTTTCTTACCAGCAGTGGAAGTAAATGATGTTTGCCAATTTAAGGAGTCAAATCTGCAGCGTTAATGAGCTGCAGGACACACTTAGAGAAGGCTGCCGTATCTGCAGTGCTGACTCATAACTGTCTCACTCATCGAAGGAAGGCTTTTCATTTTCAAAAGGGTGTTTGAGGACAGCTGAATAACAGACAGAGGTGGAATAAGTATTTGGTTCCTATACTGAAGTAAAAGTAGAAATACTCTGTTGTAAGTCTTGCTTTTAAAATGTAATTAGAAGTACAAAAGTATTCATTATGCAAAAAGGCTATTTTCAGAGTAGTTTATATTTCTTCATGTGTTATTGTGTGTGATGCAGCTGGTGAACATGGAGCTAATCTAATAACCTTTAACGATTTTTTTGTAGTTGCTAAATGTACTCTATGTACAACTTAAGACTTATTCATGTGTTGATTATATTTATATCATTAATAAAAAGTAAAAAGATATTTACATTCAAATGTTTGTGGAGTAGAAGTATAAAGTGCAGGAAATGGAAATACCCAACTCAAGTAAAAGTATCTAAGAATTGTCCTTACACGGTAAGTAAGTTAAAATAATTTATTGACCACCGCTAACAATGGACGATCATATTCTAGATATGTTTGTTGATTCATATTTGACCTGGCTGTATCGTTTGTGTTATAATGTCACATCCGAAAAATCCCCAAAGACCTTTGACTCTAAGGATTGACTGACCTCAGTGACCCGTGTGACCTCTGAGGGTCGGGATGAGAGCATCTGGGCTGCATGTGTGTTTAATGGCGGGTGTCCTTTCTGCTCAAACCTCATTCCTCACAGCCAGCATCACGGTTTAAGATGTACTGGAGTGATAATAACCTTAAGACACGCTAGGTCAAGCTGTTTCTAAAAGTCAGTCTTGGTGATCCCCAAATCCAGTGATGAATGGAGTGAAGGCTGAATGTTTGTGGACAGCAGCAAAAGATAACATGATGTAAATGTGGTAATGGCTTTCATAGTGCAAGATAAAGTGTTGCACCCTACAAATTACATTAATGCACACAATGTTGAATGTTGACAATATCTGTTTGTTTTTTTACTGCATATTACATTTTATTCCATTCTATTTCAATATACTGCTTTATTTTATTTTTTATTTTACTATATGTTTTCTTAAATGTTATTATAGTGTTCTTAAAATAGTTATGTGTATTTTTGAATTTTTGTTTTGTTTTACTTTTATGTATGTACCACGACACCAAGTCAAATTCCTCGTACGTGTGCCTGGTAATAAACCCGTTTCCGATTCTGATTCAGATTCTGAAACAGTGAGGCTGAAAAAATGTGCAAATATGCAAATGTTCTGGTGTATATCAGTTTGTAGTGTCTCTACTGTGACATGTCTCCATGCTTTAAAGCTTGAAAGCATGCTTTCCACCCTCCGTCTGAAACCAGAGTCCAGTCTGCTCTGATTGGTTAGCTGGCCGGCTCTGTTGTAATTGGTCAACCACTTAGAGATGTCCCGCCCCTTAGCCTATCACCTACAATGTGTTGGAGCACTAGAACCCAAGTGTTACGTATTCATGTCACTATGCTACAGAAGTAAAGGAGTCCAATGGAGGGGTTTCAGGGAGGGGGGAGAGAGGAACTTTGGGATTTTAGCCTTTGCAGACCATTTACATGCACAAAACAAACACTCCAGGAAAAGGGAAAACCTCAAGAAGCATAATGGGGCCTCTTTAAAATGTTCCAGAAATTCATAAAAACCCTGAAAATAATGTGTTAATTGGCCACAAAGCAGCTGACTGATTAAATTCAACTTCAAAAAAACCTTAAATACAGATCGTTTCAATAGCTGCTGTTGTGCTAATATATGCTAACATCCTTAATGTTCTCTAGATAAAGATACAGATTGTTGTCAGTGCACATGGTGATTGGATGCACTGAATAGATGGAAAACAGCATTTTTATAAAATACCTGTGCATGCTAAAACAAAATTTGTGTTCCACTTTCCCTGAAATAAATAGCGCACATGAGTAGGTTTCATAATTTCTTTAATGTCAAAGATTATAAAAATGCATTATACTTTCTTTTAAAAAACAAAAGATAACTGACTAAAGCACCTAACATCTCTCTTGTTCAAGGTAGCAATGTAACTCATAATATAAATGCTCCCATCACACATTCATTTTGATAAGCTTTAATAATAATTACAAAAGTAGAAGTTTTATTCCATGAAATAAATAAATTCTCTTTAGGGAATCATTTTTCCTTGAGTTTTGTCTAAACACATGAATCCACTTTATTTTTTCTCACATTTAATCTTTCAAAATAGTTTTTTTTTACACAAATACACGTCTATGGCACAATACATTTACTAGAAACTAATGGCTATAATCCTCAAGCACAAGCAAATACTAGAAATAAAAAGGCAAACGGTGCGTCACAGGTCCAATCAGCCTTAATCAGATACATACAAAAAGAAATATGTACAAAAATATGTGAGAAAAATGCAATACATTACTCACTGAGGACAATGTCAGGAGAAATTCCTTCAACACTTCAGAGGTAAAATATTTTGAGGTATGAGTGTTTGTTATTTATTGATATGATCTGGACTGAGATATGTAAACAACCATTTCTAACACAACCATACATATAGTATAATACTCCAGTTCAATCATAAAAAGTCATTTAAACCCTTCATATACAAAAAGGTACTGCTAAAGAAATAATTTGTACAGCATTAAAAGGGGACCTATCATGCAAAATGCACTTTGTGATGTCTTTTATACATAAATATGTGTCCCCGGTGTGTCGGGGAACTCACGCAGCGTCAGAAAATAAAACCCTCTCTCTTTTCCTCCGTACCCAAATCTCTAAAAACGGGGGAACAACGGAGCTGATCCAGATTTGCGTCCGATATGACGTAATATCTGAAATGCGGACCCACGGCCCTATCAGAAAGTTGCTATCAGAAACAATGCCCGACTGTTTTGGACGTAATATGGTCGGTGTTTACATTAGCATCGCTAACACTCAGAGCTAACCTGTACTGGAGAGCATGTGTGTGAAGAAGCAGGAAATAAAAAGGAACTCACCTTGTGGTATAACCGGGAAGAGAGAAAGCCTTTGAGCTCCATACTGTTTCAGAAATAATCCATGATATGGCGTTTCATCACGGCAGTATTTAGTTTAGACAGTAGCTGCCGGGCCCCGCATGAGCTCAGCCCCCTCCTCCGTTTTTTTTTTTTTTTTTTTTTTTTTATTAAATTACTTCTTTTTTTAAAGCTTTATACATAAAATCAGCACTTTAGAAACAGGAAGTGAAATAGAGGGATATGAGGCATGGCTAGAATGGGTGATCTATTTGGTATTTTGAGCAAAACACTTCATAGACATGTTTTTATCTGAGATCTATGCTATTGCCTAAAAATAGCATGATAGGTCCACTTTAAGCGTCTGTGAGACAGTGTAGGCACAGATCATTGGCACACTTTCTTTGAAATGTGAGAGTAAGATGGCTTTGGTGCATACAAACTGGCAGGTAAAAAATGATTTATGAGTCAACTAAATGTGATCATCCGTTTCCATCATCAGCCTCTCCGCCTACTGCTTCAAGCATTTTCGGGTGAAAATCCCCAAATACTTAGAAAATTGATTTCCAGTTAATCCAAATACAGTTTTGAAAAAAGTTGTTCTGAACTAAAACGGTGGTAGAAGTCTCTAATGTCAAAGAGGTTCATGTAGGTTTCTCGTGAAGACATCATGTCCCTAATCTACTGCTTCTCCCACTGCTTCATGCATTTTAAGTCAGGTGAAAATCTCAAAAATGTCCCTATTTAAAGAATTTCCTTTTGTTCAGTTCATCCGAATGAAGTTTTGAAAGGTTTTTTGTATTAACGAAAATGTGTTTAAATATCTTAATGTCACAGAGGTTCATGTAGGTTACTCCTGAAAGCAACATTTAGCCCTAAAAAAACAAGCATTATTCATAGGGGCATTTTAGGTGTCCCAAACACCCGCTTTTCTGAAAATACTCTTAATTATTGCACCAACATAACTAGGAGGACACAGTCTCTATA
Organism: Notothenia coriiceps; assembly: GCF_000735185.1. Taxonomy (NCBI): domain Eukaryota; kingdom Metazoa; phylum Chordata; class Actinopteri; order Perciformes; family Nototheniidae; genus Notothenia; species Notothenia coriiceps. The sequence continues at coordinate 936 of NW_011342284.1, read as the reverse complement.
TTCATTGAGATTTATATGGACTTAGAGTTTACAAAGCCATTCATATGTGTTGATGTGTAAAGCCCCCTGAGACAAATGTGTTTTGTGGTGTTGGGCTGTATAAATACAATTTAGATTGAAGATATGATGATTATGAGAAAGCCACCTCATAATGTATCTGTCATTTCCTTCTTCAATATATGTTTGATGCAACAAGAGAGAAAAAAAGCACGTCTCATATGCAGTATATACATTTCAACAGCGTAGGCACACATTTTACTTTACAAGAAAAGCTATAATTGAAATTGAAACTGAAATAAATACCTTAATACACTATATGGATGATTATTGATTTCAGTCGTATATATAGACAAGCTTTAAGGACATCTTAAGGCGAGGAGACATGGCTGGTTTTCAATTTGAGTGCAGAAGTTGTCTGTTCATAAACATTGAATCTATGCCGATCGGGACATATTAAGGGTGTGTTGAGTTTGTTTTATTACCTGCTTAAGAGTCTATTCCCCTAAACATATCCTGTTCTCCATACATTTCCTCTGGCTCCTTTTAATTCACTTTTTTAATATAGTAAATGTGTATAAAAATGCAAGTGATATATCGTTTTATCTTGCATCGACTTGAAGGAGCTCAATAGGTTTCCACTTGTGTGAGCATAAGAATCGTCTCAATTAGGAAATTCCTGTTATTTATTTATATTTAGCAGGTTTTATGGTCCACTAGAATATAATATCATGATCTCTTTTAAAGATCTGGGAGCAGTTTTTATATCACTCTTGACATTTTAAGCCCTGGACAAAACAACAACTATTTAATGAGTTATATTGGACTGTTGATAATGTTACCTCATTGAAGATAAGCTGCTGTGGCGGACCGACACTTCCCTGGGTGTTGGCAAATAAAAAAAACTTCTACCAACAGAACAGTGTGTGGTCAAACTAA
>NW_011342283.1:0-3820 GCF_000735185.1 Notothenia coriiceps | reverse complement strand
TAATATTATATTTTGATTTAGGTCAAAATATAATATTTGTAGACCTGAAGAGTCAGTGCCCGTGCCTCACCAGCCATGAACCTCACTGCAGAAGCTTATATATAGAAATCTACGTTTTTTGTGCCCCACCACTTTTGTAAATATAAAAACGCCACTGGATTTTGCGTTTTGTGAAATGCTGAAGCGTTTTTTGAAATGTTGAAGTGTGTTGTGAAATGCTCTAGTGTTTTGTAAAATGTTGTTTTGACTTGCACTTCAGGGCCACCGTGTGATTATACTTAATGATAGGCAGGATTTCCTATATATAACATCTTTGTTATAGTCAATATCTAGGTTTCTTCTTTTCTAAGAATGCATTGTGCTGTTGTCTTACATATTACACTTAAGTGAAACATCTTATTGTTGTTTCTTTTCCCCTGTATTTATTGAAATTGCATTTAGTAATGAGGTATTCTAAAAGTAAAGGAAAGTAATCAGGTTACTGATTACATTTGTTTTTACAGGTAAATAAAAAGTTTGAACAGAATTCTTTTTTAAAATAACCCTCCCAACCCTGGCATTTATCATCCTAACAAACTTTAACTGAACTCACTGATGTGACGTGATCATCTCTGTAAGGCCGGTGGTTTCAAACTGATAAATCTCATCCGGTATTGCCATCTTGTTCCTTATGTTCAAAGCAGTTCATGTTTGATTTTATGGGTCTAACCGTTAGCCTTTAAAGTCCTAAATTGTAACATGGTTCCCAACAACAAATACAGAAGTCAGCCCCTCCATCGGTGCTCTCCTGGTCAACCTTTTTTCTAACTTAAGGCAACTTTACTTTAATCAAAATCATCACTTGTGTATTTTTAACAATTGTAAATACTGTGGATGTCTAACAGATTTGATAAAAAGTCTCTGAGAACAGGCAATACACTTGAGGCATAGTTGCATATGCGTACAAAAACACAAGACTGAAGTAGTTCCAAACTTCTGTTTAAATGACCCAATTTCCACGAACTGGGCAGCAAGTGGAGAAAGTAATTAGGACTTTTAGTACAAATACTAATAGCACACTGCAAAAATACTCTGTTGCAAGTCAAAGTCCTGCATTCAAAGTGTTTCTTAAGTAAAAAATAATGAACTCAATGTGCTTAGAAGTTAAAGTAATTCAAAGGTTTACTGTAATAAATATCCAATGTGACCTTTAAAAGATTAAATGATATATAGAATATTATTATTCATGCCTTAATTTAAATGTGGGATCTTACTGTTGTTGTGTTAAGACGGAGTTTATTTAACAAATTATTCATGATTATTTTTATTATGGATCATTCTGTTGATTATTTTAATTCATTAATTATTGGTTTGTAAATAACTCCAAGTATTTTATATTATTAAATGAAAAGCAGCCTATCTTCACAACTGAGAGAAAGGAATAAGGCACATTTTCCGGTTTGTATTTGTATTTTGTGTGACGTCATTTACATACTAAAACACAGGAACACCTATAATAATTTGAGACAGGGCTCAACTCTTTTAAATATTCTTCTTTTTATTTTTGTATTATCTCTATCATCCCTCCGATGTGAAGTGAACATTGCACAACACTCATTAGCTGGATGCTAAGTCTCTTATTTGCCATTCCTTCGCTCCTTGCTCCTCACTCTCAGTTTATACTTTTAGTTTTTCAAATGATTAATAATCTAGTTGAAAATAAGTGAAGAAGATAATGCATCTGAACAATAAAATGGACCACATACAACTTTCTTCATCTATATATATTTTATTTACCGTTATTTTCATTCAGGCTGACCATTTTTGAGCGCCGAGTTTAACAGCCTATACTTTAACAAGTCATTGTAATTCTTCCTGAATAAAATAAATTAGACTTCTCAGTGTTCAAAAAACACCATCATCATATTCTGGATTATTAGACTATGAATTCAAATTTCAGGATATCAATAAATGTATAATTCCTTGCTTCCTCTCCCTTCTCTTGGTTTCCTTGGTTCTCTCCATGCATCCCTGGTGGGAGTGACTAAGACGCGAGGAAAGGATGCAAGTGAGGGACGCAGGGATTCAAGTTAATCGACTTTACATCCATCTTCTGTTACCATCTGTGACAGGTTGGGTTCCCACAATGCATTGCACTTGAACATATTGGTGTTATGTGAGAGTAAAGGTGGAAAAGTTCAGATGCGGCCAGTGTTTCACTCATTGACACTTCAACAATTTGCTGATGTTGTGGCTTTAGTCCAGGGTCTTTCTAACATGCTGAAAACCTTCCTGCTGATGAAAGACGGGCTGCAGGCCTGCTTCTGAAGGCCCAGCGATGGAAATACTGAAATATTTCTGAGTCTCTGTGATAGTCTGCCTATTTTTCATCCAGGTTCTGGGCTGTGAAAAGTTTTGTTACTTAACACCCTTTTATAAAAAGCTCATCCAGTATCTAAGGTTAAATAGGAGTCTGCTAGAAGGAACTGCTAATGGACACAGATGGATTGTCGAGACAAAAGTCTTAAAGCTTTGCTTGAAGCAGGCAATGCTCCCTTTAATCAGACTAATTTGACCCAAAAGCCAAACCCTAAAAAGGGAACAACAAGACAATTCACCCACTGCCAAAAACCTTAAAGCCTCTATTACCGCTCAGCTCCAGATCAACTCCCTTGATGTGTTTACAGATATTATTAGAACTTTTGAATATGTTTGGTAGAAATCATTATAAAGCCACTTCAAGGACACAGTTTGCTTTTGTTGAGGTGAAGTAATTTGTGTTATTTATCTCGTATGTAAGTTGGTTGGGGATGGGACCTCTGTGAGTCAGACTGGTTGGTGGGAGTAGACATGATGAGATTGCACTGAAAGCGCATCCAATTCAAACAAACATTTGGCAGGACACGATGCGGCCCAAATACACCAAAAAAGATTCAATTTGATCCGGTGAATGAGCTGAGTGTGGCAGGAACATGACAGAAAGATGGCACAATAATAGCAGTAATGGAGATGAGAGATACAGTGACAGAGGGGTGGCTCTCTAAATTCCAAAGAATAGACAAAGTTACCCTCCTTTTTTTAAGATAGCAGGAGCTCCTTTTCTGATATCTGAAGAGGGATTTGTACCAGGCTCAAGGCTGACACAACGTCCAGCTGTGTGTGTGCCAGGCTTTTGACTGTATGCGTTATGTCAAAGCTGCAGTTATCTGATTTGGACAACATGCAGGAAATTAAGCCCAATTACAGGTCTCCGATTGGCAAATCCAAAGCAAAGCACGTGTTAACAGATCATGCTGTATGCATATGAAATGCATGTTTATTAGCGTTACCGTACAAAATAACATGTATAGAAAGAACAAATTCACACTGGCCTGACACAGACCTTTTGAGTACAGGGAAATAAATCACCTACATGGTCAAAATCGAATAAAAAAGGTACAGCAATAGCTCCACCAGTGGCTTATAAATGGGGCTCTATACGTAAAAGTGCTTCAGGTTAAGTTATTTAGTTTCAGTCCTGCTGATGCCAACTGCTGTAATAATGAATCGCTCTGTGTTTGTTAGTCAACCGGGCAGCGAGCTGAAGGCTGGCAGAGCGGCCTGGGCATGTGACAGAGGAGGTCACAGGTTCAAATATCAGGTTAATGAGGAACTTGTATAATGGAGAACACACGCACACACACAGTTATTCAGCTAGCAGAGAGCAAAGTATTTTTTGTCAAAATCTTAGCAGCTTAACCTTTGTGTGGTGTTCATATTTTTGTTACTCAGCCAGTGTTCGCGGGTCTGGTGGACACGCTGCCTTTTTGGGTTTCAATTCAACACAATCAAACTATTTCAT
>NW_011342282.1:0-2774 GCF_000735185.1 Notothenia coriiceps | reverse complement strand
GTAATATCTAATGCAGCCGAACCGTGTATTACAATGCCGTTATGTGATGACTTTCAAAGAGAAAATCAAAAAGACTCGGAATAAAGTATTACTTTCTTTTTAAAAAAAAGTTTTCGGATTTGATATAGCATGAACACCATATCCCTACATGCATTGCGGCTAAAACATCCAATCAGCGAGCTTAAACCATAGCTGAGGATCTTGGGTAATCAGTTTAGTGGCTGTGTATCGCAATGATGCTACGTCTGTTTCCGGTTATTTTTATTTTGAAATTCAGTTCCTGACGGGCGCCAAAAAAGCCAGGGATTATGGAATTAAACAAATAAATAAAAACAAGGATAGTTGTGTGTTATTGGTGAGTAAATAACAGTGTGTTATTTAGAAAAGAATAACAAATTAGAAGGAAAAAAGATTTAAAAAAATACAGATTTCAGTATTCTGAGGCTCTGAGCCCCATTTATTTTCCTCACAGACGGAAACAAAAGTCCGACATTATACGATTTAAAATAAAAACAATAATTGTGGCTTGATATTGAGTAAGAACATGTTTTTATGAACCCCACAGCTTCTGGTCTTCCAAGAACCGAACGGACAAAAAGACGTGCTGCAGGCATGAAACATACTACCAATAGAAATACATTGCTTTTAAAATCGTTCTGTGTGACACAAAAAAAAGGGGAAAATCGAGTTGATGAAGTCGAATCAATAGATTAAATGTCGTGAATATAACACGAGATGCCGTGAGACTGGGTTGACACCTACACACTGTACCACACACACCACCTAAAGCATAATCAGGCTACAGCCGTTGTGTATTTTATTATGTGAAGCACTAAATGGTCTTAGAAAAATATTGACTCTTTGTTTGCAGATATCTACTAAACTACAGCATACAAATACAGAGAGTAATGTAGGCCTGTTATACTGAGTGATGTATATTTTACACACTGCTCTGCTTTCTGCACGGACCTCACAGCTGTTCTCACTGTAAAAATCGCGTCGCGATGAAAGCAGTTTCTAAAATTATATCCAGGGGATGCATGCAGAGCTGTCATTGGTTGAGATAAGTCCGGCCGTGCGTAACGCCTCCACCGTTCCCGGAAATGCGTCCGCGGAGGAGCCGTGGAGGACCCATCAGTGCCTCCTCGGTTAGAGCTCCTCCAGAGAGCCTCCTCGATGCTCGATGCTCGATGCTCGATGTGCATTTAGAGAAATGAGATGTCCTTCAACATGGCGCGCTGAAATCCATTTCCGGGTCACTACCGGAAGACCAAGGAGTCGAGGGGGAGGGGAGGGGAAATTAGAGTATTGAGAAACCTCTCTGGTGTTGTCTGTCTAGTGTATATATAGTTCTCGTCTTCCCCTGTCTCGTTGCCAGATTGTCTTGTGTGTTCCAAGCATTCCAGCGTTAAGATCCTTTGTCATTGTCCATATAGTTATCGTCCATAGAGAGTTAAATTAAGTAAGTATTTTTGCTTTTCTGATCATCAAACAGCATCTCAAACCCTCCCTTCTCGCATTGAAGTAATGTCTCTTTTTACAATTGTGTGATTTCATAAACATTCTTCACTCAGCGAGTGCGTACAGAGGTGAGAAAGTATGCATTATTTTTTCTAGTATTTTCCACACAACTACTGTATTTCTGGACAAGTGCAACATCATAAATGCATATATAGAGAGCCTGCCTTAATGTGCATGACATATTCCCATTGTTGTTATATCATTGAAGTTATTCCCATTGACGTTATTCCCATTTACGTTATTCCCATTTACGTTATTCCCATTGACGTTATTCCAATTTTTATCATGGGAAGTCATTTGGACTCTGAATGCGCAGGCTTTTAGCCCCAGTGTGACTGATTTGAACAGAGCTACCTTTTGGCTTGTCTAGAGGACACTTCAAATGTACAGTTTTTTCATCTCTATATTGATGTCTCAAGAAAATATGTATCAGTCCAAGAACAGCTAGAGGTTGTTTATTGAATGATAATGCAGACATGCAGTGAAGACAATTAATACATATATTAGTAAATCAAATCGATTCCCTCATATGTATCAGACCATTTAGGGGAGAGTAGAGCCATTTTTTTGTTATGCTGTCCTCAAAGCAAGGAGAAATGACACATAGTAAAATTGAAAACACACACCTATAATTCAGGATGTCTCCTATCAATGGCAATGATAATACTTAATATTTGATCAAGGGCAGTGAAAATATTACTTCTAAAAAAAAAGTGGTCTTGTGGCTCAACTTGCCCCGGGTTAGGGGTAAGTTGATCCAGGTCAGGGGGTAAATTGAACCACTGTTCAAACCTGGGCATACCTGTTGAAACCTGGGCATACCTACAACAAACCTTAAAGGTAACTGTAAGGTAGCAGCCTTGACAGGCCACTAGGTGTTGCTGTTGCGCAGAAAATTGTTTTTTGTCCATTGTGGGACACCGTATTTCTCCTGTTGTTCTGGGTGCGGCCGCCATCTTGGCGCTAATGTTTGTATTCACTCCACAAAAGGTGAGCAGTGTTAATTGTGGCAAATCATTTTTTACATTATTTCGTTAAAAACGTCCAAACATTCAATTTCTTTAATTAATGGGTTAGTTTAAATGTTTATTTACCCGTTTGTGTATGTTTGGGAGTGAGATGTTTATGTTTTGTCTGTTCATTTGGTTATTGTATTGGTTAGCATGTAGCTAATGAGCTAATGTTTGTATTCACTCCGCAAAAGGTGTGTCAGAAGAGCTGCCATTGTGAAGAATAAATCACTACTCAGCGTC
>NW_011342281.1:2722-2929 GCF_000735185.1 Notothenia coriiceps | reverse complement strand
ACCAGCATAAGCACTTTCGGCGCACTCGCTAACTCCCCATTTTGTCAGGCGGAGCCGAGGACCCGACCAGTACCTGCCAGACGACATTTCAATTAATACGGTTTAATCCTTTAATAAAATACTAATCTCAATAATTAGTATAAAATTATATAAAAATGTGCAAATATGCCATGCCAAACGGTACTGTGCAATCACGCTAATAAAGTG
>NW_011342281.1:0-2701 GCF_000735185.1 Notothenia coriiceps | reverse complement strand
TGAGTTACAAGGCCCGAAGCCGTCAGTCCACAGTGACGAAGTTACCTTCGTCACAGAGCCTCCCCCCCGTCTGGATTGGAAAGATAGAAAATACTAAAGATAATCATAGATGCATTAATTATAGATGCATTTTTGCATATTAGATAACGGAGTTGACAACACCAAAACTGCAATATAATGTTTGTGTAGCATAATAAATATGACATATCGTTCTTCAGTGCCCTACGATATACATATCCGGTATGAATCGCTGAAAGGTTTTGGGAAGCTTTGTTTCGTGAAAGGCTGGCAGAGGGTGCGGCCTAGCTCAGGGCGTGGCTACTGGGTATTCACACGTCAGCAGAGTACCCAGGAAGTAAATGAGAAATGTCCAACGAGGCGTTTTGGGGCAGCATAGACAGGTCTTCTCTGTGTTAGAGTTGTACTCGCTACAGGGTGTACTTTGAGGGTTTGTGACTCTGCAGACCGTTTACATGCATAAAAACCTTCATAACACACAAGGGGACGGGTAATAACCGGAAAAGCATGACATGGGACCTTTAAGTATATTTGGAACTTTAAGTATATTTGGAATTTACGGTATTTTTGGAACTTTAAGTATTTTTGGAATTTACAGTATTTTTGGAACTTTAAGTATTTTTGGAATTTACGGTATTTTTGGAACTTTAAGTATTTTTGGAATTTACGGTATTTTTGGACCTTTGGACCCTTTCCATACATTTTAAGACCTCATCGCCACTTGGAGTTCTAAACGGTTACCTTGGCGACACACTTTACCTCACATTGACTATATACAGTATTGATTGTCCTTCCTCCTTATCTTCCAACCATTTGGACGCAGACTTGCATTTCCCCATAACGATGTTGTTTAACAACCGGCGTAAACGGACCGTTGCGCTTATCAAGCAGTGAGCGCGCGATGTCCTGTTCAGATGACGTCAAATCCAACGGGATGCCATAAATAAAGTACACAGAATCACACTACACACCTACGCCATGATTACATTCAGGCAGACTGTAGAACACAACCTCTTTGGACAATTTATATACTTATTGAAAACAAGCTACAAAATGTAATACCTTGGAAAATGCCGTTTCATACTTTTTAATAGCCTTCATTTTCGCTAAAGTGATTTATCATACTTTGTAAGACACCCTGTAAAGTGAAAAGTTTTGCATTTGTACATTAAATCTTTCTCACGCCAACAAACAAACGTCCTGCCAGTCGACATCTAAGAAGGTCACAACCAGGTTGTTTATTTCATGATAACTGATACAGGATAAATGTTATACATTCTATTTTAACACTGATATTTTGCTTTTATTTTCAATGTCAGTATGCAAAAAAAAGACAATACAAAGTAAACATTGAGTATCATAAACATGATACATAATTTGACTGCGTCGTCCATATTAAACCAATCATTTTAAGGACTCCTCGTTGCCTTGGTGATAACTTGTTTAGCTACAACACAAAAAAGGAAAACAAAAAGAATGCAAAACATCAAGAGTTGGCTGACAGCAAACACTGTAAAGAACCACGTGATCTTAAGATGTGTAGATGCATATATAAAAATACAGGATCCCTGTTATATATATATATATGCACATACAGTACAGTAATAATGCAATTACTAGAGTTGTAGAGCCTGTACTGGGCATACAAACAGACAGAGGAAGAGAGCAGCACACACATACACACGTTTACCATTATCTCTCCATATAAACACGCATTAACCAACCAACCCACACACAGAAGGCTCTCCGGCTTTAGAAGCTAAAAACTACACGACTTTAAAAAAACAAAACAAAACAAAAGGAGAAAAAAGAAACAGACATTCACATTTTCTGAAACAGATTTCATGATTTCATGTTTTCATAACTTCTCGTCTGTGTGTCCGTCGACTTTGAGTGCCGCCAGAGAAGCCGGACGATGAGGAGGATGATGAAGGTCGCCATTTTGTGCCGACTCGTGCCGTAAACAGGGCCGAGTCCACGCTCCGTGATTACTTCACTGTCTGTGTTTGTCCCGTTATTTTCTTAGAGAGAGAACTGTCTGTTTAGTGTGTGAATGTCCTGTACGTCCATGCATTTACCTTTGTGTGTGTGTGTGTGTGTGTGTGTGTGTGTGTGTGTGTGTGTGTGTGTGTGTGTGTGTGTGTGTGTGTGTGTGTGTGTGTGTGTGTGTGTGTGTGTGTGTGTGTCTACGGGGAGGCGGGGGCTTTGCTACCGCTGTAATGAACCTGGTATCTGTTCACAGCTTGGCCCTTCAGCTTGGTCTGCAGGCAGGTGGTCTTGCAGGGGATCATGTCGTCCGTCTCTTCTCCCAGAAGCCAGTTCTGCACGGCCCGATCCGCCGGCGCCGTCACGTGATTGGCCAGCCAGCCCTGGTGCCACTTGTCGAAGCGGTCGTGCTGATTGGCTGCCACTCTGTGCTGCGACTGTGGAGCAAGAGGAGAAAGTGTCATCGGTCGGCATCTCACAAAATGTATCTATTATTACAATAAGCAGTATTTTATTTTCTATTGTGCAATATTCTTATTGGTTTTTATTTGTGTTATGTCTTATATATATTTAGGTTTAGGTTTTTTCATTGCATTGGATATGACAACAAAGGCCTTTGATCCTTTGAAGAGCTGCAGTGGAGATCAATAGAACAAGTAATATTGTTATTGATTCCAGGTATGTTTTTATTTTTTTT
>NW_011342280.1:62386-62607 GCF_000735185.1 Notothenia coriiceps | reverse complement strand
GTATGTATGTATGTATCTATCTATCTATCTATCCATCCATCTATGTATCTATCTATCCATCCATCTATGTATCTATCTATCCATCCATCTATGTATCCATCCATCCATCTATCTATCTATCTATCTATCTATCTATCTATCTATCTATCCATGTATGTATGTATGTATGTATGTATGTATGTATGTATGTATGTATGTATGTATGTATGTATGTATGTATG
>NW_011342280.1:55876-56979 GCF_000735185.1 Notothenia coriiceps | reverse complement strand
ATTTATAAACATGACTTCTGTTTGAACCTGGCAGGCATTTCTTGAAGATTAAAAAAAGTATTTAGACAGAGACATCTTAACGTCATTTTTCAACTATTTATTTTGAGCAAATAAAGTTAAATGGGTCAATTAGTTAAAGGTAGGGGAGGTAATTTTGGAGAAACCAGCTCGAGTGCGCTAGAATTTGAAAGTACACAACCGAAAAAAAATCTGCCTCTTCCTTCAGACTTCCTTACAGAGCCCCTCCTCCAACACACACGAACGCGCACATGACCAATGAGGGCACGAGATAAGTTTGTGCACAGATGGAAGGCTGACAGGCAGGTAGGCCATCCAGTTATCTGCCGCGAGCCGGCTCAGATAATTGGACTTGCTTTTCACAGCGCCACGGCTTCCACAGATGAAATATTTGTATATATTTACTGTCAAAGCATTTAATTGATTCATTGCTATTGGGATGTTAAGAGCATTCCATGGAATATAACAAAAAGTGTTTCTGAAGTGAATTACCTATCCCACCTTTAAGTTTAAAATCTGCATTTTTGGCATGTTCACTGTTTGTTTTATGTTTGTGCTTGCAAGTGGTATCTGCCTCCATTGTGTGTCACTAGTATGTATTATTTGATAGTAGATATCAAAGAACAATCTACACTGATACAAATACTAATATTAAGAGAGATTGAAGTTTTTGTAATAAAATGCTTTTCCTTTTAACTCTAACATTAAATTACGAATTAGATTCAAAAGCCTTTTAATATCTTCTCTGTGGAAACATTTGACTTTTATTAAAACCTCTGTGTTTGCCAACATGAGTTCGGGAAAGACAGATTACCACAGTTTCAAAGTGAGAGCCATATTTCATGGAGTCTCCAATATAGTAAGCTTATGGTGCACATACAACACTCTTCAGTGCATAGTGGGCCAGAGGGGGGTAGCTGAATAGAGAGAGTAATACAGACGTGAATAAATGCAGAGGCAGGAAATAAGGCCCTTCATCGGAACACGGCTCACGTTTGTGGCCGACACAAATAACATCTAATGTGGCTTTAGATGGCATTACAGCAGAGGTTTTTTCAAAAATCTCAAGGCAGCACCTATAATCA
>NW_011342280.1:40898-41129 GCF_000735185.1 Notothenia coriiceps | reverse complement strand
AAGGCATGGAGCGGAGTGTTGTTTGGTCGTTAGGAGGTGCATTATTACCAAATGATAACCATCAAATTCTCCCTTTGGGGAGAAGGAACACGCTTCTAATTATATTAACGCCAATGTTGACCTGAAGACAAAGCCTTCCTCCGTTTTATTTAGAGTCGTGTAATCTTGAAGTTCCCGACAAAATGTAGCCTTATGTATTCACACATCCAAACTGCCTTCACATCATGCGTC
>NW_011342280.1:32971-33528 GCF_000735185.1 Notothenia coriiceps | reverse complement strand
AAAAACAGCCCCAAAGCATGATGTTTCCACCCCCATGTTTCACAGTAGGTATGGTGTTCTTTGGATGCAACTCAGCATTCTTTCTCCTCCAAACACATCTAGTTGAGTTTTTACCAAAAAGTTCTAGTTTGGTTTCATCTGACCATATGAAATTCTCCCAATCCTCTTCTGGAACATCTAAATGCTCTCTAGCAAACTTCAGACGGGCCTGGACATGTACTGGCTTAAGCAAAGGGACACGTCTGGCACTGCAGGATTTAGTCCCTGGCGGCGTAGTGTGTTACTGATGGTAGCCTTTGTTACTTTGGTCCCAGCTCTCTGCAGGTCATTGACTAGGTCCCCCCGTGTGGTTCTGGGATTTTTGCGCACCGTTCTTGTGATCATTTTGACCCCACGGGGTGAGATCTTGCGTGGAGCCCCAGATCGAAGGAGATTATCAGTGGTCTTGTATGTCTTCCATTTTCTAATAATTGCTCCCACAGTTGATTTCTTCACACCAAGCTGCTTACCTATTGCAGATTCAGTCTTCCCAGCCTGGTGCAGGTCTACCATTTAGT
>NW_011342280.1:0-32931 GCF_000735185.1 Notothenia coriiceps | reverse complement strand
GTTTTAAGGTTTTAGGTATGTTGTTCTTTGGATGCAACTCAGCATTCTTTCTCCTCCAAACACGTCTAGTTGAGTTTTTACCAAAAAGTTATATTTTGGTTTTATCTGACCATATGACATTCTCCCAATCCCCTTCTGGATCATCTAAATGCTCTCTAGCAAACTTCAGACGGGCCTGGACATGTACTGGCTTAAGCAGGGGGACACGTCTGGCACTGCAGGATTTGAGTCCCTGGCGGCGTAGTCTGTTACTGATGGTAGCCTTTGTTACTTTGGTCCCAGCTCTCTGCAGGTCATTGACTAGGTCCCCCCGTGTGGTTCTGGGATTTTTGCTCACCGTTCTTGTGATCATTTTGACCCCACGGGGTGAGATCTTGCGTGGAGCCCCAGATCGAGGGAGATTATCAGTGGTCTTGTATGTCTTCCATTTTCTAATAATTGCTCCCACAGTTGATTTCTTCACACCAAGCTGCTTACCTATTGCAGATTCAGTCTTCCCAGCNATGTATCTATCTATCTATCTATCCATCCATCTATGTATCTATCTATCCATCCATCTATGTATCTATCTATCCATCCATCTATGTATCCATCCATCCATCTATCTATCTATCTATCTATCTATCTATCTATCTATCTATCCATGTATGTATGTATGTATGTATGTATGTATGTATGTATGTATGTATGTATGTATGTATGTATGTATGTATGTATGTATGTATCTATCTATCTATATATCCATCTATCTATCTATATTTCTATATATCATCTATCTATCCGTCTATCTATATATATACCCGTCTATCGATCTATATATATCCGTCTATCTATCTATTTATCTATATATATCCATCTAACTATACTGTATATCTATATATATCCGTCTATCTATCCATCTATATTTCTATATATCCATCTATCTATCTATATGTCTATACATCCATCTATCTATATCTATCCATCTATATCTATCTATATATATATATATATATATATATATATATATATATATATATATATCCTCTATATATATATATAGTTTAAAAATCTTAAATGGACAGCATACAATGTCTGCAGGGTCACAGTGTTGTAACAATGTGTGGGAGCGGGCTGGGTAGATATTATTGTGGTCAGGAACTTTACATGCATGTATTAGGTGGTTTATGGACAGAATACATTCCACAGCCTGCTGAAATGTACATTTGACAATAATGGACACTATATGCATGTTATAGCTTAATATAAGACTGTCATATCTAAGATGTGTAAGTACTTTAGATGTTTATGTATTACAGGGTAGTTGTACTGGGATTGTTTCCTGTCACGTCTGATTTAACTGTCCGTGAAAAAGATTGTGTGTGAAAAAAAACTGTGATAGTTGTTTTTGAATGAAGTCAGGGGCTGTTTAACGAAATAATATATATTATACTGTATATGTTAAACAATGTATGTTAAAAACAGGTTATCGTGCTTCCCAAACATGAACAAAGACCTACTATGTAAATCTCTGCATTGTTAATGCTCTAATCCCACTTACATAATGTTCCTTCAAACATTATTAAAATAGAGGCTTGATTTTTTAAAGAAAATAATAAATGTATACTGTATGAATTCATTTATTGTTCTTATCCTCTAAATTTGCAGAACTATAAGCAGTAGCTTAACGTTGAGTAGCTGAGTAGCGCCTGCGGTCATTTTCCAAGACCACATACAGCCCGAGAGCCTTCACATTAAGATAGGGGAGCATAGCCTGCAAGGTAATACACTGGGCAAAATAAGGCCTGAAGGCACATTCTCCACCGCCCACTGTTTTTTCTTGCTTATTGCACCATCTTGGGTCTCTTCTTTTTTCTTTAATCTGGATTTTTACGGCAGGACAGGAGTATATTGCTCAGAGAAGTTCTCGTAAGAAACCTAGAGGGTGCTGCAAAAAACACTTTTCTGTGAATAATTAATCTCCATCCTTGCACCTTGTGGCTTAACTAACTCCGCCAGGTTCCTGAAACTATCTGACCCATGCGTGTAACTTAAGGATCCTACCTGGAGTCGTAGTGTAATTGACTAGACCTCTATCTTACTTGAAATTAGCCATAAAGGGCTGTGGCAGTACATAAACGCAGTAACATGTTTCAATCCCACATTATATAGCATAAAACTATTAATTAAAACCTGGCACACAAGAGAATAGAGTTAACGATCTGTGCTGCGTCTTCAGAGAGCGTTCAGCCGAGAATAATTGTGTGCATCTGAAGTGCAGTAGGTACCTGTTTCCCCCTTAACATATGTCTGCTGTGCTCAAAGTAGGCTTGCATCCTGAAAATGTCATTGCACTACATTCAGGCACAATAGTGGATGCTGCATGCTGCCAGTAGCTGTGATTTGCCGAGGGTCTAGTTCAAGGAAAAGGTCTGGGTAATTCCTCCGGGGCGGTTCAGTAAGGAGGGGGATGGGAGGTGAGCTTATTTTACCTACCTCTGACCTGTGGTCAGTACCCCTGTGGTTCCTGCGGTCAGGGGGGAATCACACAGTGCTGAGAACAAAGAAATACGATGGCTCCCACTTGTCCTCCTCTGGTTCAAAGGGAATGGCAGGGCAATGCTAATTAGACAGCTTATGTTACTGAATTGAGCATAACTGCTGTTCCCTTCATTGTCCCCCCTCCCCCTTGTCATTGTACGCCTAACAAGCATTGTCTACAACAGTCATGCCCCTTGCATAACTCTGCATATGTTTTGCACTGTAAGGCTTCCTGTTTTGTTACTGTCCTAAAAAAGAAAATACTTTCCAATGGTTAAATTAATCCTTTTCATAAGAATCAAATGTACCCTTACCTGTTAAACAATAGCCATTTGTTTTGTGAAATTACAGCAGTTCTGGCCCATATGTATTCTTTTGACGTCTTCGCCCAGCTGTTTAATCCTGGCTGTCAAGTTTAAGGGCGATAAGAGGCGTAACTACAGGATTCCCTACTAGTTTATCTCTGCTTGTTCAAATTGATGGTGCTACAGCTCAGAATACGATGCTCTGTAAGTAGGAAGTGAATTCATGTTTTTAATCAGGGATCAAGGGGGAGAGTGAAGAGGAGGTCAAGTTATTATCCTTACATATTCTAAAGTCTAGTGGCGGCAGTATGTACGCCTTCCCTCAGCTGTCTTGTGTTCTGTGGTCTGCTTCTCTTGTCAAAGTAATCTGAGTCTTGCAGCCAGTGTTTCCTGGAATACCAACTATTGAAGGCAGTGACAGGCGGTGTCGAGTAGCAGCTCCCGGTATCCTCAAGGTTCAAGGCACATGTTCAAGTTTTCATCTCCACACCGCAATCTTGTTTCTGCAGCTAATCATCCACATAAATTAAGATCTACTTTCCATGTCACCCACGTCTCTGAATAACAAGGGCTTTGTGAATTTCAGATGGTGTAGCTAAAGATGGTGATATATGATAAAAATCCAACACACCTGCATGCGTGCAAGCACAAGTCAGATACAATTGAGGCGTAGCTCCAGGGGAGTTATGCTCAGCGTCTCCCTCTTGCTCTCTCTCTGTCAGATATCTTTTTGTTAGTGCAGATGCACTCAGGGCTGGCAAACACATTGAAGGCTGAGTCACTTAAACAGCCTCATCTTGACACACAGCTGACTCAGAGTCTATTGATTTCTTCATACATCATATTTTTTTGTACCGTTTGTTGTTATGTATGTATCTGGCATGGGGGGGGGTGGAGGGCGCTGTTTGAACTCCTTTGAAGCACAAACTGTATGTCTGTCGCCCAGCTACTTCAAATGATTACGAATTCAGAGCAGATGACACAACCTTATTACATAATACTCATTAGTTACCAGGGACACAACTGAGTTTAAAAATCAATTTACATTAAAAGACAAAAATAGCACAATCAGTGTTTGTGAGCATAAACAAGCCTCTCTCCCAGAGCCACAAAACAGAAACCCTCTCATCTGTGTTGTTGTTGTGCTCGTAAGGCCTGGAGCTCATCATTACAAAGTAAAAGGTGCATTTTATTTTTGAAGGAGTGTGGAATTGTAGCCTCCATGCTTTAAAAAACAAGAGGATTGAAGCTTTATTCCTAAGGTGCCAACTGCTTAACAAATGTTCACAGTATTTGTACTTAAAGGGATATTTGTAGGTATCGACCATAGCACAAAGGAAAGGCCTGTACCGCCTGCTATGCAGAGACATGCAGTATAACACACTTCACTGCTCTTTCATGTGAATATCTGATCATCCTCCCTTACTCACTGTCCTGTAAGTGGCTCATGATATATCATGCATTATCAGTGTCCATCTGTGCATCCTTCTAAACAAGGCCATGACATGAACCCCCCCCCTTCTTTTATATCATTGCCAGATACAGTGTTTGGGAGCAGGCCGCTTCATAGTGTCAGACTAGTAGCTGGTTATGAGCCACAGCTCCTCTATTGTCTGTCATGCTGGAGAAAGAGTGGGAGCCCCTAAAGAGGCCTGGCAGAGGCTCTGCTTCCATCTGCCTGCATGCCTCGCCATGGAGCCCAGCTCGCACCACTTGAGATTATACTCACGTCCAAGCTGTTACTGTAATTTGCATTGGCTCATAGGCAGAGAAGAGTGAGGAGGAGGAGGAGCTGCACATGAGGCAGGGATGTTAAAAGTGGTCCTGGCAGCACAATGAGCTCGCCTGTGTGTAGTATTATAAACAAGTGGCATGGGCAGAGCTATATTAAAGTGCAATAATGGCATGGAGCAGGTCGCCCTGTGGATTACAGGAATGTAGTCTTTGAAACTATCCCAGTCACAATCAACATTGCTGTTATGTGCTTTATAGAGACATTATCTTAGTCTCAGCGCCCGTATGCAGCAGCGTATTAAAGCTATCAGTCAGAATCCATTAAACTAATTCAACGTCTGTCATTCTGAAAAAACTGTTGTGATTCCCACTAATTAGCAAGTAATGTTTTCATTTCCTTGTTATTCATTTACATTAAAGGTCACTCACCTGGAGGATACCCACGCAAACGCTGATGAAAATGAGCAACAAGAGAAAGGGGCATGGCCTAGGATCTAAGCAAAAGACAAAACCACACGAGCCCTCCCTGTTTTAGATTATACATCAGACCTGGGAAGTGATCATTAAATTGAATCCAAAGCAGCAGCTGTATTTATAACCATTTTCTGAATTAAATGTGTCCCCATTGGATATATCAGCAGCACTCATTTGGGAGGTGTTAAATATCTAGAGAGGGCTTGATGTAGGATTTTTAATTGAATTTACGTTTTCCCTCAATAAAACCAAAAACTACTTTTCCGCTCAATCCCATTGAATGTTCTCAGATGTCTTCATTTTCAGGCTCTATTTGTTCCTGACGTGATAACTTTTGCAATGCAATTTGGTTCAGCTGCACATTTATCTAATTTACAAATGAATTGGAGACAGAAATTAAAGAGCAATTTCTGATAATGCCGTCCCCATCAAATAGGTTGTGAACTAATTATATATGGTACAGCCACAAGCTAAGAGACCCATAATGTAGCTGGTGGTAAAGTCACTATATGAGAGGAGTATTTCCTTTTTCTTTCCATAAGCATTGGCCAGTCTAATTATTTCAGTCTGCAGGGCTTAACCTTTTTTGTTCTATTGTTGTATGTAAATATATAACCAGGGTTAAAACACTGTAACTAAGGCATTATGTTAAGTATTGTGTTGTTGTGGTGCAGGTTAAAAAGTCAGAAAAGTTTTTATTCATTTTATTTCATTTGGCAACTTTCGAAAACATCGACAATTTTACACAGCAGTTAATCCCTTTTTTGTAACGCAGACTTTCCATTATAAAGAAAGTTCATTTGTATGTTTCACAGATATTCAGCTATAACAACTTCTGCAAAGCTATGAAGAAAATAGATTTAAAAAATAATTATGTGAGGGCTAAATATGACTTTTAGTCTCAAATAACAGGCCTGACAGGGTTGTTACTAGGGACTCACAAAATGTAAGATGAGCTTGCCTGCAGCCAAATAATTACTAATTATACTGATATGTCACGGATTTAATTTGTTGACCTGGATTCCCTGAAAAATGCAATTTGAGGCAGAAATAGCAAATAATCTACTCAGAAAATCATGCTCCTCTGATTTATAAACATGACTTCTGTTTGAACCTGGCAGGCATTTCTTGAAGATTAAAAAAAGTATTTAGACAGAGACATCTTAACGTCATTTTTCAACTATTTATTTTGAGCAAATAAAGTTAAATGGGTCAATTAGTTAAAGGTAGGGGAGGTAATTTTGGAGAAACCAGCTCGAGTGCGCTAGAATTTGAAAGTACACAACCGAAAAAAAATCTGCCCCTTCCTTCAGACTTCCTTACAGAGCCCCTCCTCCAACACACACGAACGCGCACATGACCAATGAGGGCACGAGATAAGTTTGTGCACAGATGGAAGGCTGACAGGCAGGTAGGCCATCCAGTTATCTGCCGCGAGCCGGCTCAGATAATTGGACTTGCTTTTCACAGCGCCACGGCTTCCACAGATGAAATATTTGTATATATTTACTGTCAAAGCATTTAATTGATTCATTGCTATCGGGATGTTAAGAGCATTCCATGTAATATAACAACAAGTGTTTCTGAAGTGAATTACCTACCCTACCTTTAAGTTTAAAATCTGCATTTTTGAAAACATTTACAAAAAGATGTTTTAAATTATAGATATCCTGATAACGTTTTTATCTTTAGAGTGCAGCTTCTGTTTTGCTGTTTAATTGGGAAGGACCCACATCTGGCATGTTTATTAGGCGTGTAAGATATTACAGACATTACGTTTTGCTGAGAACTTCTGAATTTAAGCAAAACTGTATTTAACACAAAAACCTTTAATTTGGGCCGCCAGACAGCACAGTGGTTGTCGACACCTCTGTTGCAGAGATTTGGTTAAACAAGGCAAACACCATCCATCTGGACAAGCCTCCAACAGCTTTCCAAATACACATGATTCCAACAATAATAATTTCAAACACCTTTCTTTGGGTTCAACCATACACTGACCACTGTAACTGCCACCTTGGGATCTACAGTACATCAAGGAAACATGCACTTTTTATTTTGTATGTGTTAGTCTTTGGATCGCTGTCAATGTAGGTGGTGTTTTTACTACAGAGGTTGTGGCAAGCGAGATAACACCTTGCCGTTGTCATCAACTAACGCTACCACCCGCTCATAATGATTCCAGTTGTGGTTTCTCTCCAAACTGACAGAGATGTCACTTCTTTTTTCCATCTATCCATTCACACCTGCGGTTAAGCTTAAGCTTGTTTTGAAGGTTATGTAATAAAATGTTCTTGCGGTGGCAGGTTTTCATACATTGGTCACCTTCAACTGACCACAGGTTCAAATGTAATACAGACTTCATGAATAGTTTCATCATGTTGAGAATATTGCACTGCACTGCCACTCTGTTAGGTGTAATGTTTCTTACATGTAACTGTGTTTACGCTGTGAATCTATGTCCTCAAATGTCGAGATGACAACTTTGACACCCTCTTGCATGACATACACTTTAGTGAAGATTGGATCCTCAAGCTTTTAAAAGATGTATAAGGGTAATGCAATACAAATATTTATGATCAGAAGAAATGTCTGTGAATTTCAACCCGATTATGCAAACGACAAATATTTTTCCTCAATTGGAGAAAGCTAGAGGAGCATGATACCAGCACCTATGAGCACATATATCCTAATCTTTTTCTTGCTGTTTTACATGTCGTAATTGCTTTTTCTCTTCTCGTTGATTTTGGGGAGGGAAAATACTGTCTGCAGGAAGACACATTTGATAAGCTCTGCAATGTCAGAGGTTGTAGTTACACAGCGGTATCCCTCTCATCTGTGGACAAATCTATTGTACAAACCTGGCGTTTTTGCCACAAATACTGTCCTCCTTAAAACATAAAGCTGAGTGGTGACCCCAGGCTTCTGCCTCCAATCTTTGTCTTTCCTCTTCCATTTGATTTACATACTCGTCTATGTACTTGGCTGAATAAATACAGTCGACAATTACAGTCACATGACCCTAAATCGCCCTCATAGTAGCTCAGAGGTAATCCGCCACCGCATTTAGCTTTTTGAGTTTCCTTAGAAGACAGTAAACTGCAGATACATTCAGCCTCACACATAAACAAAGCAGCCTGTTCAGATTAATATTCAGGGTTATTAGGCCAGCCTGTTGCCCCAGTTGTAGATCCCTACAGTTAGCCATAGAGGAAGCTCCAGGCATTTTGCTTTCTGTGTTTAATTTCATGCAGACTCGGAGACAAACTTTCAAAACAAAACAAGATCAGGATGATACAACAAAACATGAGAATAAAACAAGATATATGCAAATCCTTTTAAGAAAGCAACAGTTCCAAAGAGCAACTGGTGTAGCCTACAGAGCAAAGGTGTGTTGTTGTTTTTTACTTTCCTAGCTTTGTCACAGAAGACATAAAAGCACTGGTCCATAATGGTGACAAAATAATTGTTTGAATGTTGGAAGCGGCTAGTTTTCACTTATTTCCCTTCATTGTCATGGCACAAAGCCAACTGTAGATAAATCAACACTGCCCCACTGCCACTGTGTATGTATGTACAAGGTGCTTCATTTGGCTTGGAGACGGGATTATTGAAGCTCAGAGCCTCTATATGAATATAATACCCACAATATATGTTTGACAAAAGTTCTGCCTAAACCTGCTTCGCACAAGCTTTTCTATGACATGTGTCAAATTGAAGCTGTGCGTCTATTATTTGTGTGCACTGAGGGAATCACATGCGTTCATAGCTCCCTCGTTCTGAGGTCGTAACACACACTCATAATCATTACAGCCTTGAGTGAATTTGGGCCACTGTCTTCTATATCAATTAGAGCTGTGAGAGTTTTTCATAATTGCGTCCAGTTCGTTCTGTATAATTATTCATGTGAATCCTGTTGGTAATAAATCTCAATTGTTTTTGTTAATCAAATGATATTGTAGTCATAAAGGAGAAGGTACGCATGGGTATTTTATTTCATATTTGACTTAAGAAGCAACATGATGAATGGGGTTATGTATATTAAGTAGGGTCTGGTTGAAAAGAAGCACAATGCACACAATGCACTAATAATATTAGCAGTCTACAGCCAAGCTAGCAGCTCTGTCAGGCTGTACGTAGGTACAGTGGTGTTAGGAGCTGGGGGCTAATGTCAGCATGCTAAAATGCTAACAATGATTATGTTACATGCTAAATAATGTTAACAAATAAATGACATTTATCTAGTATAATATTTACTACGGTCAAGTTAGTTGAGCATGTTAGCATGCAGTTGAAAAGGTGCAAAATGTCCTTCATTTGCCAGGTGTTCATCCTACATAGATGCCTGAACCAAACGTAAAGACCAATCATCTAATAGTTTACTTAATACCACAAATGTGAACCTCATGGTGGCCCAAGAAGAAAAGACTGGGAATCAACCAAGCCATGGGGATACACTGACTAGAAAACACGAATGTCTGAACAAGGATTTATTCATGCAAATGTTTCCCCCACATGTTAACTTTATGGTGGAGCTAGGAAAGTCAGGGAATGTCAATAGTCCATACAGTTCATCCTCTGAGGACAATAAATGTTTGAACAAAATTGTATTGAAAACCATCCTGTAGTTTATTCAATATTTCAGTCTAGGCTAATCCCAAAGATAGATGTAAATGTCAGTGCATTTATCTTTAATGACAAAACACAATTTGGCTCTGTCGTGGGTTTTTGTGATTGAATAACTTTTTTTTTTACTATTTTGGTTTGAAGGAATTCATTATTTCTAATTCCATTGTGTGTTTACTGGATGGTCACCATTGTTTTTTGCATTACATCAAACTGTTAATAGTAATGAATGCTCAGTGCAGGATTGGCTGAATGGATACAGTGTACTTAAGTCCAACCATTTTATATATTTTCTCTCTTTTCTGTAAATCGGCTCTTTACTAGACTGTGTTTTGGCTGTGAAACACTTAACAGGCATGCATAATACCTTTCAAGGATAAATATAGAGCAGGATAAATGCAGTATAGGAGCCTGGGGAGGAGGATTGGAAACCAAGTGTTGATTCCTCAGCGTCACTGACGTACAAAGTGGCACCACAAGGCACCAATTCAGAGGGTCTATTGAGCTTGTCTGCACAGAGCGAGCAGGGCAAGGAGCTGCTCGACGCTTATAAAGTAAAACAATCAGTCGGAAAGATTAAATGAAAAGAACGAGCAATGAGAAAAAAACATCACCGTGTAGGAAGTACATGTAGCAGAGAAAATCCTGCTGCTACGATGTTTGTATACCATCAAGTATTTCCACTGGATTTAAAAATAAAAAAGACTAGAAATAGAAAACCCTTAAGCTGGGTGTCATTAAGAATCACCGCTTGGCCTCATATTGTTTGCTCCTGCTTTTTTTGTTGTTGTTTTTTTTGACAATATGTTGACTGTTCTAGAAATCTCTTGGAAGGTGTCAGTGAAACGGCTACAAGGAGAAAGGAGTAACAACCACACTGTTATTTATTGGGATATTTCTGAGTTTAGGACATGCTACCTCCTGAAACTAAAAGAAAAAGAAAAAGTTAGGCTGAGCCCTTGCACTCACTCATTGTTTACTTTAAAAAAAAATATGTGTTGGTCTGTTCACTTCACTATCATTATTATTATTATTATTATTATTATCATTATAGAGATTTTACTTTTATTTCACTACGTTTATTTTGAAGCTGAAGTTATTAGTAACAAGTAAAAGTCATTTGACTTTTATACCTCAAGTACTTTCAAAATAATACTTTTACTGTAGTGAGATTCTGAATCCCAAAATGTTACTTTTACTTGTATTGCTAAAAAACATGGCGTTTATACTTGTACTTAAGTCAAATATCTTTATACTTCCTCCACCTCTGATATAATTAAACATGCCAGGGTTTAGTTCATTTTTCTATTAATTGCAGCAGAGTGCTCTATCCAAAGTCTACAATAGAAAATGACCATAGCCAGAGGGCAGTGCATTGTCATATGCATTCATTGTGAACGTTAACAGATGGACTGCAGAGGTTTTGTGGCTCAGTTTTTGAAGCAATTTGAGCATGAAGTATTGTGAACACCATATTTAATAATCATATAACGCATTATATGGTGCTTGTGATTAGTGAGACTATTTCAGTGAAGAATCCAGTAATCAGGATTCTTTGCAGAAATGTAATGTGTGAGACTTTAAAAGCACAAAACAATCACTTCACATGTACAAATATATCGAATGCCAGTATATCAAGATAATTTCCCTGTGATTATTTGAGTGGTCTGACATATCAAGAGAGCATTGTATAGTATAATTTATTTGTGAAGCTTACCCCTGAATATTGTCTAATGTAAAGACTTTTTTTAACAAATGGTAATCAATCGTCTGAATCATGCTTGATTGATTTATTAGTTATTATAGGTAATGATCATATTAACTACCCTACATTTGCCTAGATTTCTGAAATTTCTTTATGTAAGTTATGTCGAAGTAGACATGACACAAGAATTAATCACAGGTATCTTCTCCAAGCACTCCCATGTTATTTTCATTTTATGTGTGAGTGAGTTTTATGTGAGTTGTCATGAACAAGCAGATTATGTTCAAGGGGAACACAAGACATGATTTACCATACCTAAGTGATTAGTTGAACTTTAGAAGCGTAATTTGAATATAAATATGTGAAGATATTAGCTAATTTGTATCTGTAGCAGCAGTGATTGTGGTTTGATTATGAATTCAAATGACAGAGAATGTAAGCAGGTAAAAGGTAACAATCAATCACCTAAGTGTTTAATCAACAAGTGGCCACTGTAATCCTAATGTTCTCTATCTTGTTTAGGTAAGCTCTTACAATTAAAGTGTATGGAGCTGCAATAGTTGGTGCTTCTCAATTCTTGCACATTGAAAGTTTTAAATGGGATGTAATTGAGAAGACCGTCTTTGCATGCAGACATAATTATAATATGCAAATGCTGTTTACGCCATAGCCCTCATCCCTCTTGATGGGATTCGACCAGAAATCCCCGGGGCCGTGGAACCTCGGTTCAGGCATCCGCTGGTGAGACGGAGCTGACACTGTGAACCTGGGCTGTCAATAATTATGCCTGCATCCCAACAAGAGTCACACAAGGGCAGCTGGCAGTCCACTGCCTGCACCGTCTAATTGGCGTTTATGGTTTCCTGACAAAGACATGTCCAGAAAATATCCGCACAATGCACCAGCTCTGAGCAGATGTTTTTCTGAGGTAAAGACACACTCTGACTCACACATATTCTTATTCCATCACTGTTTTCAATGTCACATTCAAAATCTATTCAGCTTCAGCTTACTTATATTTAAACTTTAAATCAGGGCTGTCATTAAAGATCAAGAACCGCAGATTATGTTTTTGATAAATCAATATCTGTTTGATTTATACAAATATTAAACTGATGACTTGGGAAACCAGGAATGTGTTACACTTTGAAGATTTACTAGAACTGCGTTGTCGTAGTTGCCTAGTGATGGAAATGATTACCACGCTATCGTTTAACTACCAGCATGAGTCCTTTTTTCATTGTTAGCCCCCTGTGTGTTTCCTAACCACCTCCTGTCACCTCTACTCTATTTTCATAATGACAAAATTATGTAAAATTATGTTATTTTTATAGATATTACATAGAATAATTTGGGTAAAAGGTTTATAAGTAAACATGCTTATTATACTAATTATCTCATTGGGGAGCTGTTCAAGGAATTTCTTTGCGCTTGGATTGAAAAATTATTCTTTTAAAAAGTCAAAACAATGTCAAACGTTTATTAAACCCTAAAATGTCATATTCTAATTGCTTGTTTCTTCAGTTTTCTATCATATTTAGCTAGAAAGGCAACAAGTCCTCAGTTAAAATGTTTTTTATATTCTACATTATACTGAAACAAAAATTCGGACCATAAATCAAACATCACATAATTGCTGATTACTTTTCCGTTAATCGACTAATAATTTCATCCCTACTGTAGTCTCATGTGAATACAGATTTTAACGGCCAGTGGAGGGTTTTTCTCGAAGCTATGATGTCCACGTTAGGATGCCAAGATTACATCAAGTAGGCCATATTTCATGCTGAGGGAATATAAAATGGCAGCTTATAGCACATTCCTGTACAGTTTAATGATGGTAGTTAACACGCATGTACATTGTTCCCACAGAGAAAGACTATTTAAGAGACTCTATAAGATTGGTATACTTGATATTTTTGAGTGAGTGTGTGCTTGCCTCATGTGACAGTTCTGTGATTGACCAGATATTCTAAGTTTTCTTGAATAATTATAATAATAACAATAATAATTATTGAATTTATAAGAGTCCAGCTATTTTCTGCTTATTTAATTATAAAGACAATCCTGGTGAATTCATGCGTCCCCTAATTAAAATATCTAACAGTGCCACCCACTCAGTACCACCCACTATATGTAGGTGTTTATATAGTTTATAAAAGAGGGGCTGCTGTTTTCATGTATTTCTTGCCTCTCTCAGACATTGCGAAGATGCATCATCATCCTTGCAGCTGTCTGTCCTCCTTTATCCGTTAACCGGATGATGGTGTTAGGAAGGCAGCAGCAGGAAAGTGTTTCACTGTCAGAAATAGGACGAGCTGTTTGAGACGGCATCTTTCAGCTCTCATTTGATTCTTACTGCATAGTTTATGAAACGCTCAAAGCTCATACTTTTAGACATTTTTAAGTGAGCAGCTTTTTATTTTAGAAATTGCAGTAACTACTCTTCTTTTAACAGAGCTTCATGGTGAATGTGTGAACCATAAGAGGTTTTTTCTTTCTTTTTTTAAAGAATATTTGTATTGCAGAAATGTGTTGTACCAACCGCATTGATATTACAAAGCAATCATATTTTCCATTTTCAGTAACAACAAAACAGAGGATTCAGAACATACTAGTACAATTAGGCTGTTGGCGGTTTTAAAACACATCCATGGTCGAGATAACAAGAAATGCAATATTCATGCTAGAAACAAGAGGGCAGTCCAAGAGAGCACATCAGGAAAAAGAAAAATGTACACAGCAAATTGAAAATAACAACAAGATAAAAGTTACAGGATTAACATTATTGATGATCATTCATCCCACACCTTCATCCTCGACCCAGACCTCTTAAGTGTCTCTATCACTGGAGCCCAGGCCTTATCAAACACTCTCCCCCTTCCTACATTCTTGAATCTAAGTTTCTCCAGGTAGAGGATCTCACCCAACTCCCTCAGCCACATCTCGAACGAAGGCACAGCATCAAACTTCCATAACCTCAAAATAAGTTTTTTAGCCAAAACAGTACCCAAAAACACCGGCCATTTGTCACTGCCATGGTTCAGATCAGTGTCAGAGTTTTTTTTTTTAAAGTGTTGATATGTTCTTAAGTATGTATGAAAAACAAAGTTAATTTATTCTTTTCCTCTTTGTTGTTTTCCTCTTGAGCTATTTCTGCTCTCTATTTCTGGTTGATATGGTTGTCCGTATGGTAATTTATTGATGTATACTAGGATAGGTTTTCTATGTAATATGCTCATATGTAGGCTACATGCATCACACAGAACTGTGCTTTTGTGTGTAATATGATGTGGGCATTGTTTTATAGTATTTACTGGTGGTATTCAACAATAGAATGCATGCTCACCCAGCCAGTTTTCTGATTCTGTATTGAAAGCTTGATTTCTCCAAACGACAGACCAAAACGTCAAAAATATTCAATTTACAATGGTATAAAAACAAAATAAGTTAACATTTAAGAAGCTTGTCCGACACGAGCTGACACAACTGGTATTTTTGGTCAAGCAATTAACTAAAATCGACACTGTGGATGATACATTTTGAGCAGTTGAATTCTCAATTCATCCGTAGTAGTCTTTCGTAAAACATTAAGTTTGTTGGTGCATTGTCAGAGGCAAGAGGAATATCATCAAACTGCCTCATGCTTAGTAGAATAATTTACAAGATTTATTCAAGATATACAATTCATAGAATGTCAGCTCCCTCTGGTACAGGGCTCGAACTGCTTCAAAACCAAGAACTATATATCCGCACATACCCCCTGATAACACTATAGTTCAGCGTCAAAATGCACTGTCATCGATAAATGGGTTTACAGTGACCGAATGGAGGTCACTCTCACGAATAGGAGAGAAGACAGCAAGCCAATAGCATGGCCTCTGAAGAACCTCTTATCCCGATCAAATGGCCATACAGTTAAATCTCAGCTAGGACGAAAGATTCAAGACACTGAACAAACATTTTAGAATGAAAAACTCTTTACCTCTTTCCAGGTGTCTGACCTCCTGGTAAACTATCACCTTCACTATGTAGTTAGTCTTCCCACCCTCCACCTCTCAGTGCCATCGCCGTTAAAAAAAAGCAGCTTACTATCTCAAATAATCTTTCAGAATTTGAATTGAGTCTTTTTTATTCATGCTTGTTTTTCAAACCCACTGAAATAGATGAGGGGTTGATTTCAAATGTCCCTTTTAGTTCTGATTTGCATTTAAAGCTGTGTCATAAAGGCTAATTTAAAGAAAACAGGAATAAAGCAAAACTTGTGTAGGTACTGGTATATGCTTGATATTAAATATAAAATAATTAATAGGCAATTACTTGATTATTAATAAAAAGGTTCTTATTAAAGAAATTGTGATCTAATTAAAAGGGCATGCTGTTTTCAGTTCATATTTTAATTAACTGGTTACATTTGGATCCAAGTTACATATCTTTATCGGCTCAATTGTCATACTCAGTTTGTTTCTCGGATGTCTGCAGATTTTTGTTGTATGTTCTTTTTTCTATTCAAGCTTAATTCAACCTTTGTAGCTAACAGCAACCGATGTCAAAGGAAGCTCGAATGATTTTAGGGTGTTGGCTGTATCAAGATTTAAACAAAGTTAAGCACAGTGGTAAATGTCAGGTACACTCTTGGGCGACTTAGGGAGTGCAAAATCTTCACATTATAATTAGGCTGTAATGAATTATAACGCTCATCTCAAGTAAATAGGGATCACATTTAATTGGTGTTTAAGAAATACATTGGAAAGCTACTAAATTATAAAACCAGTTTTGGTAGCTGTTAAACTGAAGGATTATGCAAATGTGTAAAAGCCATATCTTTATTAAGTATTTGCATATTTATATTATATATGCATATATTGCATTAATGCCCGGGTGTATATTAATGTGTGATTTTTATTTCAGAATTTCTGAATATATCAGAATATTAATATAATCTTCAAAAAATGTAAAATCAATCCTATGTGAAAGGCTGTGCTTCTGCGTGACTTGACACAAAAACAAACCCAAAGTCCACCCTGTGTTATCGATTTAGTGGCTGGTGCTAATATTAAGCAATAAAACAGAAATAGAAATGTCAGGCGGCTCTGCCCTTTTCTTTTAATTTTCCCGGCCATTCATACATCTGTTCTTGTCTCTTCTTACCTTCTCAGCAGCCATTAAGACTGAGACCTTGTGTTACGGGCAGCTCAACAGCGTCTTAATGCAATTCAGAGACCTACATTCTACACCAGAGTTGCCTTGGCAACAAAGTCCCCCCGCCCCTCCCTGAGAAGCTGAAAGATCAATAGAGTATCCTCGACGGTGTGGCAGGAAAAGCTTTGGCACAGATGGTCCTCTGAGAAACCTTAGTGGCCTAGTTACCATCTGAAAACCAACACAATCAGGCAAGATCGCTATTATGTTGAAACTATACAAACTTGGGCATCAATATTAGATTACATCTGAACTAAAGATCCTAACAGTGTTGAAATGATCTCTCCCTATCCTTCCTTCTCTCCACTTATATGAATCTGTTTTATAGAAAGTATCATCTGCAGTGCTGTGGCCTACTTTATTGTTTTAGCTTCCCCAGCATCTTTAAGAAAAGAAATATTTGGGGAATTAATTTAGACAAGGCAGGCACACTGTGCTGCCAACCATAAAGAAGCATCGCTAAATAAATAAATTCTCTCCGGGGGGGTTGAATTTTCTCACTCAGTGTACCACCTAGTATGTGTTTCTGCCCTTGGAAATGGTTTAACTATGTCACATGTTGTTCTTTTATCTTGCTTGTACACTCTTTGTTGAATAAATTGCAGACGAGAAATATTTTTCAATTTCAAAGAGTCAAGGTGGTTGTATTTCAGAGATTGAGGTTACAGCTTAGCCTGCAGAATCATACCAAGGAGGGAGGTAAACACAAACCTAGTGAAGATGTGGGTCCAGTGCTTTTCTAAAACACAGTTTAATGGCTTACTGAAATGTAGTATAAAGTCGAAGAAATATACAGTCAGTGTTGAGTAAATTCAATCAACAAGCTATGAGAAACCACCCCACTGGTTTGAACTTGTGCTTCAAGCTGTCCTATTTCCCTTTAGAGGAGGACATCATAGAAAGCAAGATTTTAATGAGAGGACTGATTGGATAGCGGTATTTCATAGTTAACGAGGTGCCCTGTTGTCTGACAGACAGTAGCCAGCAGTGTGAGAGTGTGTGTCTGAGCAAGAGAGCGAAAAAGAAAGTATTTCATTGCTATGCAGGTTTGATGTAAAGTGACAGAAATGCACTTACACTTTCTCACTATGTTAAAAATGCATAACAACTCTCTTCCGAGCAAGTTTGTTTAGTTAGGACACAAGTAAACAAAGTGTTCGTACAAAAATTGTGAATTAGGAAAAGCTCGACATATAGAGGAATAGAGTTTGGCTTGTCCTTTATTTCTGCATCTGTGGCATTTAAAATATTCCATGAATCTCACTGCAGGCGTTTTTTGAATTACATTTTAATTTAGGGTTATCTGTACTGTGAGCATTAGATGCTTTTGCTTTGGGCACAATGGGGGGAAATCAGTGGTGTGAAGGACGTCAGCAACACCTCAACATGGTGGAACATAGATAAAAAGTCTCTGAAATTAGTCATGGCAAATTGGATGAAACATCAAAAATGGTGAAAAACAGACAGTATTTGTGTTTAAAATCCCCAGCCAGCTTCTCCTGAGGGAATTAAAATAATTATGCTGGACCTCTAAAAAAAAAGGGGAATTAAAGTGTCACCCTGTGGGGTAGTTGGATGCAGCAACTCAAATGTCATTCTTTAAAGCCCAAGAATGGAAAAGTCGGCTGTCATTCCTTTACGTTATCGGCTCTAACAGGATCTCATATCAACTGTGAAGCTTAAGGGGTTGGACATCAAGATCAGGAGGGTAAAACCAGTGACAATGTGACATCAGCACATCACTGTTTGTGTTACACTGGGGTCTCTTTTTGGTTATTGCAGCAAAGGATCACTTGTTACTCATGTCACCATAGGCGTGTTCTCTCCAAGACTGAAATCAATACTTCTAAATGGGAATCAGAGAATCAGAACATCCTCAGGAAGGACTTCAAAAAGCCGTATTTCCGCCCTGTTTCACTTCACCTTTTTCCTTTTTCTGCAGTGATTTACATGACAGGTTTCTAATTTTGCAGTACATCTCGGAAGCATAGGGCGAGTAAAGAGCATGAAAAGGTCATACAAGCCTTGAGCGTTGCTGACAAGTGCCCTTTTCCACCTTTAATTCTCAAACCTGATGTGGAATTCAGAGCAAGAAAAACACACGCCTTGTCATATGGTGGAAATGTACATGGTATAGTGTTGCCTAATATAGGAAAATGTTCCTCTGATCATTCAAGAAATGATATGGTTCAGTGGTGATGCAGCCTTGTGGCAAAAAGCATTCTGTCATTGCCATTAAAAGGCTACAGAGACATGGGTTGCTACAGCCTTTCATCTTCCCAGGTGCCATTATTTCAGAAAAGCTCAATTTCATTTTGTGATTGATACCTTGCTGGCAGTCTCTGCAATCTCGGTCAGACTCTTGATTTTTGCAGCAGGCTCTCATAAGGCATAAATGCTATTTATTAAGAAAAAATCTTTAAAATGTGTGACTCAATGTCTCTCCTTTTTTCTCTGTTTGTTTCACACAGGACCTGGAAACGAATCAACAATGGACCGGCTGGTTCTCTGCGTGCTGCTGTGCGCAGCTCTGTCGAAGGGATACAGCTGCCCGGGCCGCTGCATTTGCCAGCACCTCTCACCCACTCTGACCCTGCTCTGTGCTAAGACCGGTCTGTTGTTCGTGCCCCCCTCCATCGACCGCAGGACCGTGGAGCTAAGACTCACAGACAACTTCATCACCATCATCCGCAGGAAAGACTTTTTCAACATGACCAGTTTGGTGCACCTCACGTTGTCCCGTAACACCATCAGCCAGATCATCCCTCTAGCCTTTCTCGGCCTGCGCTCCCTGCGGGCGCTCCACATGGACGGAAACCGCCTCAGTGCGATAAAGACAGACCACTTAAAAGGCCTCATCAACCTGCGGCACCTCATCTTGGGCAACAACCAGATCCATCAGGTGGCCGCCACCGCCTTTGATGAGTTTGTCGTCACCATAGAGGACTTGGATCTTTCCAATAACAACCTGCGCACCCTTCCCTGGGAAGCCATAGCCAGAATGACCAACATTAACACGCTCACGCTGGACCACAACCTGATTGACCACATTGGAACGGGGACTTTTACACTGCTCACCAAGCTGGTGCGCCTGGACATGACGTCTAACAGGCTGCAGAAGCTGCCGCCGGACAGCCTGTTCCAGCATGCTCAGGTGCTGTCGGACACTACGGGCTCAAGCTCCTCCACCCTGGCTGTGAGCTTTGGAGGAAACCCTCTTCACTGTAACTGTGAGCTGCTGTGGCTCCGCAGGCTGACACGAGAGGACGATCTGGAGACCTGTGCCTCGCCGGACCACCTCATGGACAAGTATTTCTGGTCCATCCAAGAGGAGGAGTTTATCTGCGAGCCTCCGCTGATCACAAAACATCTTACCACAAAGCCCTACGTGATGGAAGGGCAGGGTGTGACTCTCAAATGCAAAGCAGTGGGTGATCCAGACCCAGAGATTCACTGGCGGTCTCCAGATGGCAAGCTGGTGCATAACAACTCCCGCACCATCCTGTATGATAATGGCACCCTTGATATTCTCATCACCACGCTGAAGGACAGTGGGGCCTTTAATTGTGTGGCCTCCAATGCCGCAGGCATCGCCACAGCTGCTGTTGAGATCAACATGATCCCCTTACCCTTGTTTGTTAACAACACAGGCCACATGCGTGAGGACCCCGGCCTCTCAGACATCACCACCTCCTCCAAATCTGGCAATGACACCAAGGGCTACGACAAGCAGGACCGGAGGGTGATGGTGAGCGAGCTGACCTCGTCCTCCGCTGTGATTCGCTGGCCATCTGAGCGCCACATCCCCGGCATCAGGATGTACCAGATTCAGTACAACAGCACTGCAGATGATACTTTGGTGTACAGGTAAGGCATGGTGGGGGGATGGATGGATGGAGAGATAAGGGAGGGTGGTAGAGTAGGGACATGAGGAAAAGGTGAGACATCTGGAGTCACCATCTGCTAAATGACACGACAGTCCATTATGGCAGTTCGACATATCCCAAAGATGCAAAATGATTAAGTATGTCCAGATATAAGCAGGACCCCTATAGTGAAGTCTAAGTGAAGGTATAAACTAGGGAGGACATTTTTTTACATTCATTTTAATTAATTTGCATAATAACATGCATCAAATGTGCACTTAAATGTAGATATTTACAGACGCAGAAACCCATTCAAGTAGATTGTTGCATCAGCTGAAGATATTGTGGAGTCCAGCACTCTGAAGAACTAAATGCCCCTTTCATTAAAACATGATATGACAACAAACAATTACATGAGGCCCAACTATTTCACTGCATGTAGCTGTTTGTATCATTAGCAAGTGCCTGCATTAATTGGTTGAAACACAGAGTGTGATTAGATGCGGTTTTCTAATGATAGGCTCGGTTGCTGTGGTGGAAGAATGATTTACATTGGTTTTCTAGGTAAGAAGCAATACCACATTATAATAAATGCACTTTCCCAGCCCTGCATTCAAAACGTCTCAGTTCATTTTTACATTTACTGTACATTCTGCTGGAGGTAGTTTTAATCTCTTAATGTCCAGTTGTACAGTTGATTTGCCCTTACAAACCTTTACCTTCATTTATTGTGCTCTTGCTTTGGATAATGTTACCCTTGTGGGGCCTTAAAACAGCTATAAAATAATTTAGGAAGTTTAACAGTCAAATATTTTGCTTGTCGAACTGCTAAAAACGAATAAACGTTCAAAATGTAGTAAAAAGTTCCAGCGAGACACTTGACTTCCTACACTGGTTTATTTAACAATGGAAAAAATCAAGCAAGGAACAGCAGTAGAGTAAGTGTACTCAATTCAACAACAACATGTAGCTTATTAACAGAGTCATGTCTTATTATCCAAAATGGCCCTTGTTGGAGTGTTTTATTTGTCTAATAAATGATCATTACTCAAGCATTAATATATATTTTGTAATGTCTATAGTCAAGGTGGAACCATCTTACTTTATAGGCTTATTGTATGGTTATGGTCGGATAGCTGTAAGTACTGTAGTAAGGGAGGAGTATATGTTATCACACGATGAAAATGCATCAAAACTGTATTTAATTACAAAGCTTTAGTAACTTTTCACCACTGCAACAAATAATGTGTGAGAAATATATAAAGTGAACTTAGAAAACTGGCAAAATGATCAGAAGCTAAGTTACACTATTTTCTAAATAGTGAGTAAAAGATTGCAAACGTTCTTATAGTAATGTTTGAAATCTGAGAATATGTTTTTCTTATGCAATATGTGACGCAAACTAACCGGATGTTGTAACCCGAGGAGTACTTCAGGATTTATGTATTCATGGGGCAGGTTAATAATAGTCGTCGCCTTTCTTTCTTTTTTTCCCTTTTTTTGTAGGTTTTATCAGATATAATGATTCGCTCTCCTGTATAATTTTCACATCCAGTTAAGGCATGGAGCGGAGTGTTGTTTGGTCGTTAGGAGGTGCATTATTACCAAATGATAACCATCAAATTCTCCCTTTGGGGAGAAGGAACACGCTTCTAATTATATTAACGCCAATGTTGACCTGAAGACAAATTTAGAGTCGTGTAATCTTGAAGTTCCCGACAAAATGTAGCCTTATGTATTCACACATCCAAACTGCCTTCACATCATGCGTCACTCGTCCTGCCCCCTGCAGTGGTCGTGTCATATTGTATATACCAGTGAGCCTCCTCTGCCTTGTTGATCACCTTGTGCTTACCCTTGTTGTCATTCTATACAGAAACTTAGAGCAACTTATCACTGCTTTTGTATGATACAACATATTATCTCATAAGTCAACTCTAATGAAGTGTTGAGCTTTATATTTCTGTCTACCTGAATGAGTGATATTTGCAATGGTGGTCTTTCTGTTGTGTGGAATTGACACCTTTGTGTGATTTAATACACCTTATGCAAATTAGTAAATGTGGGCGTTGTAATTTCAATGATTAATTGCATATCTTCACCTCTGTGCTGTTTTTTTTTTCTTTGCAGAATGATCCCATCTACCAACAAGAACTTCTTAATCAATGATCTGGCCGCAGGGCGGGAGTATGACCTTTGTGTGCTGGCGGTTTACGACGACGGCATCACATCGTTAACGGCCACACGTGTGGTTGGCTGTGTGCTTTTCCACACGGCCAACGAGGTCAGCCAGTGCCGCTTCATGCACAGCCAATTCCTGGGAGGCACTATGATCATTATTATTGGCGGTATAATTGTTGCTTCAGTGCTGGTGTTCATTATCATCCTGATGATACGTTATAAGGCCTACAGCGGCCCGGAGGACGGCAAGTCCAAGGTCAGCTCCAGCATGCACTCGCAGACCAACGGCAGCCAGCAGCGGCTCCAGCGCTCCGCCTCCAAGCAACCGTCCGATGAGGGCCAGCATGATGCGCACGCACCCAAACAGTGCATGGCGCTGGTGATGAGGGCGGACAATGAGAAGAAGGAGAATCCAGCAGCCACCACTGCCATCCTGGAGGTGGAGCTGCCTCCGATGACTGCCGACAAGATGAAGAGAAGAACCAGCCTGGACGCGCAGTGCTCCGGCCCGCCATCCGAGGACACGCAGACGGACAGTAGCCTGACGGGCTCCACCATGTCCCTGTGTCTCATAGGCCCCAACGCTGGCACCAAGGAGGCTCCCAGGCTCAAGGACAAGAAAGGTGCCCTTGCCAACATGGGATTACTCCCTAATGAGCTGGCACGAACTAGGCACAGATTCTCTTTTGACGGAGGGGATTACTCCATTTTTCAGAGTCATAGTTACCCACGCAGAGCGAGGACAAGGTGGCACAAGTCCACCAACCAGCTCAACACGGAGTCCTCGCCGCTCGCCAACAGGAGAGTTACGTTCAGCAGCACTGAGTGGATGCTTGAGAGCACAGTCTGAGCAAAGCAGTGAAGCCGGGGGAAAAAGAAATGGCTCTGCAACTCACACATGTAAAATCACAACTATGTCTACATGCCATAAACACACACTTTTCCCATACATAGCAAACTATGAACACAAGCACATTGACTTACACATGCAAACTTTGTGTGAGTTGCTGGAGAAGAACACATCTCCCTTCATCCTGCCTCCCCTCCATACTCCCAGAGGTGTGTTGGCCATGTCCTTTCTTTATGCAGCAGTGCCTTATTCTAAAAAGATGTATGAATGGAGGATGCTGCTCACTGTAGTCATAAACTGTCCTCTCGATCATTGCCGCCCACCCTGATGATGGGAAGCATATCTTTGGATTTTTTTTAAATGTTCTCCTTTTGTTTTCTGTGACAAGCCAAGGGGGTGTGGCGTTTGGATGTGACTGTTTAATTGTTGAAAAAAAGAGGAAAAAAAAAAGTCATCATTTCTGTAAAGTGAACAGCCAGGTATCCTGTTATGTCAATCATGTTTTGGGTTCTTTCAAACAAAAAAAAAACTTTTGCACAGAAGACACGAGATACAATGAAATGTATCACCACCAGTCTATACAATAATAATAATTAAAAAAGAACAGGATTTTACACAGACCGATTTCTAATGTTAGCAAGGATGGACTTGGAGACCAACCGTGGATTCCTCTCTGACAGTCGGACTGTATGATGTTAAATAGGTATTGTTCCAGATGTGACTGTATATTAATCGGTTCTGTATCTGGCTGGTCTAGATAAAAAGACAACAAACAAAAAAGACATATATAAGTATATTAAAACATTGGTGTATGTGTACTAACTATGTAAGTAAGTAAGTCATATGTCACATGACTTTTTACAAAGCATTTGGGTGTTGGCTGCAAGTTTTTACATTAAAAACCTGTGTCATCAAACCTCGCCCTATTTAGTATGTCAAAGTTTGGACCATTTATCCCCTCACGAAGGGAATTAAACATTTTGTGTGGGTTAACTGTATCACTGGTGTTTTATTTGTGTGCTTCAGGAGCAGCAGTGTGTGTCCGCTGCAAGGAGACACACACACATTGAGATGATACATATTTGATTACCAGGTGCTATTTATAAGGATTCTGTGAAAGCTGCACAACGACCTCAGAAGCAGAGTGGGATGTGGGACGTCGAGGGACGTGATAACTGAATGTGATGCTCAATTCAAATGCAGCCCGTTGTTATGAACAAGGGTGTAATATTTGTTGGATCCCTCTAGGGGGAGACAAAGCGTTGTAACGCTCTCATTAACTTCAAAGCTGCAGGGAAGATGCTTATAACCATTGTCAGGAGAAAGCCTGTGAAGCACCCTGCTTTGAAGGTTCAGTTTACACTTGTATTCAACCTAAACCCTATCTATCTACCACCTAAAAGCAGTGCTGTTTGTGAACAAACACTAAAATACATATAATTATAATGTAGTTATAAGCAGAGATAAGGACATTTTATTGTGCTCACCACCTTCTTTTGTGAAGCATCTGTACAGTAAATGGTGTGTACACAGATAATATGTGAATTATACAACAGTTATAATCACATTTTGATGATATATAATTACAAACACGAGCATATCCTAAGTGTGTTATGAAAACAAATCACTTGTTATCAGGTTTTTAAACTGTTGAAAATAATTTGTTGAAAAAACTTGTTCGACATAGCATTTTAGCCACATCTCATGGCAATTTAAGTTTTCTCAGAATAATAGTTTTTTATAAATAGATAAATATTCTAATGAGCAAACATATGTATCAATTGTATGAAGTCATTTTTGTATGAATTAAACTGTTTTATATTGGAACTGTTTATACACCATTTAGAGATGCTTCCTATAAGGATTTATACAGTGGTTGTTGAACGTATATTTATATCTACTTGCAACAAAATTACAATGTGTAATACAAAAGCTTTATTGGTTTGAATACTGCATACAGCACAGACGATATAATAATATGTTAGGGAAACGCATGACAGAGGGAAACAGAAATAGGGGGGATGAAAGATATGTGTTTGCTGCCAGCTTCCCTCTGATTACAGCTACTTAACGGGCTTAGATGAAACTGAGCTGTGTGGACAGCATAGAGATAAAACCTGGAGCACAGAGATAAGTCACACTAGAGGTTTTCAATCCTCTCAAATCTCCTCTTTGCATCCTCAGTGATAGATTGAGGCTGAGAACAGGGTCCTCGGGTCAGTTTTATTCATCATTCTTAACCAATGTTCAGCCAAAAACCATCCAATTTTAGCACAAAACCTTGTTTTTACAGCTAGACCTACCTTAAGAGTGTTAATCTTGGCTGTCAATTTGCGGTTCACACATTTTCCAACAGCTTCCCTTCTCCTGATTAAGTCCTGAAGGTTTGCAGGAAGTGAGCTCCTTCCCATTTCTCACAGCAGCTGTGTTTTTCCCTGCCTATTTGTAACCATTATTGAACACAAAATGTGCTTAGACAGGAGAAGGCTGAGACTTCTCCCAGTCTTCAGAATTGGCCGGGGCAGACTCGCGAACATTGGAGGAACAGCAGAGCACGTTGTGTCTTATCAGCAGTTCTGAGTGACTGCAAGAGAAGTTTATGTTTAATGCATACTGTAGTAAAGTGTATTTAAAAAGTCTAATCTGAACATGCTTGTGCTTTATCATACATATCATTTCAGGTCTTACTTCCCTGCAAATGGTGTGTCTTTCCTGAAAATGTACTAAATCAACACACTACAAAGTTGGTGTGAGAAATTCTCCAAATGTAGCAATTTAGTGAAATTGTAAATTTGGGCAAATTGTGATAGCATTTATCTAAACCTATTGCCATCTCCACCATTTGAGGAGACTTGCAGTGATAGACATCAGCAACAATTCACACCCTGTATTGAAGAATTACTTTTTGAACGCTACAGTATGAATTGCAGACATATTTTATTATTTATTGTGTAGCAAGATACAATTATGAAATACCACAATTGAATCTGTATTTATTTCTTAGCAAAAGTCAGCAGTCTACAGCCATACCATAAGGTTTTTCAATCCTCTACTGCTTTCACTACGAAATTATTTTATTGTGAATAGGTGTATTGAGAAATTGCTTTTTGAAAAGCTTTGGTATGAAGTGCAAAATACATATTTAATATAATGCAACAAGAAAAACATCTATTTAATGGTTGTTTTCTTTCTAGAAAGAAATATTTTAGGAATAGATTTTCAGCAATAAAGCACTCAATTTGGGATTTTGCCCTCTTGCCAAAATCGTATTAACCTTTACAATGTGTTTAAGAAAGCCCAGTCAACACAGATTTGACCAGCCACATTTCTTATGCTTTTTTTGCTTTCCAAGTTTCCGGGTTTGCAGCCAGGCTCAACATATCCCACTCTCTGCTGCTTAGAGAGAACACTTAGCCTATTGACACTGACTCGGTAAAGTGCTCCGGGCTTCTCGAGTAAGCATACACTTTTCAAATGGTATTCCACCACTTCCTACAGCATTATATTATCTAAAAATACCCAGATGGCCCAGGACTTGGTACCAGGCTTATTTCGACTTTATCGAAAAAAGAAAGTTAAATACAAATGTAGTTTGACAAGTGTGGTGCAGAGAAAGTGACCAGCGGCACAGAACATGTTGTTAAATAGTGCTGTTGTCTTTCATTTTCAGGGCTTCTGCTGGTGTAACTGAATATTTTTCTCAGGCATTACATTTATCCAGAGTGCCACAAGGCCTTACAGCTCTTTAGCATCAAGCTGAATTACTAAATGTATTCACTTTGATGATGATCATGAATGGCAGATTTTTAAGGTGTTCCTCCTGCATCATAAAAAAGTTTGTTGCACCAAGTTCTTTGATCCGTGATGGTCTTCGGAGAGGAAACCGCCCTCTGTGGTTTTCTTTACTAACAGCCTGACAAGTAAACAAAAAGTATTCAGAGCGGACATTTATTTTTGTCTAGATTTGACTTCCACTCCATTTGCACTGCTGCATTTAGCTCAGAGCACAAGTGAATGTTTACCCAACAGATGGTGGAAACTAATCATCTATATGACAGAATATAGGAATGAAATACATTTAAAAAAAATGTATCTCTAATGGTTACAGAGCTATCCCCAGGGTTATTCGTGTTAACAATACCCTTCTCCTTTCTCTTTGTGCAGTTCCTAAGCTATACACAGGGCTCCCGCCTTCACCAGCTTGAACATAAAATTCAAGGACTTTTCCAGGCTCAATTACCTAAAGTAATCGACACGGCGTAGTTTGAGACACATATCAAGGCTAATTACTGTTACCACACTGTAAATTCTTATGAGAACAATCAGGCTTAACATGAGCTAGCAGACAACAATTAAAAAGTGAGAGAGTTTGAATGCGTGAAGGCTTCTCACTTCTGGGTTACAGTGATGGCAGACGAGTGAAAAAAAAAAAAAGGAAAAGACCAAAATAACCATTTCTGTCCTAGCAATAAATGAGTTCAAGCACTTTTAATGAATCATGTATTTATGTCTGCTTTCAGAAGCTTGATTTATACCACTTTAAATCCACAAACGGACAGGATTTTGATGTGTTACATGTGGGAACCATGTATATAAAGATTTGGCTACACTTGTTGGTCGATAAAGTGATGGATAGTTTTTTTTTCTTTTTAAATGTGATTTGTTTACAGTAAGACAAATTATAATAATGAAATCTCAAGACAAAGCATTTACATTTCACCATTTTTAAATAACCAAAAATATTTTTTAAACAGTAAAATAGATGTTTATTTTTCAATTGTTGGCATACAAAAAAGTAAATGTTCAAAAAAATGCACATTTTTAAATAATTGGCCAGTAAAGTTTGAAAACATTTCTTAAATAAATGTGGTTTAAAAAACACCGGCCAATTGAGGACAGAAAGTCTTCCTGGGAGGCTGACAGCCGAGAGTCAATGATCAGTCAATGAGCCTGCAGCCCACAGAACCCCTGAAGAGGCAGGTGCAGGACGCCCCATCCCCCCTTCATGGATGAGGTACTGCCACACAGAGCGCCCGCAGAGAGCCTTCAGCACAGGTTCGTTGATGTCTCACAAAGTACAACACAGAGAGGGCCTGCAGAGAGACGCCCCCTGTGAATTTGAGGAGAGCCAGAGAATTGCGCAGTACTTTCTTTGGTGGTTACCTGAGCGACTGTTTCTGTCCAAGTCTTTGAATCTCAGTCTAGAGAAGTATTATCTGAACTCTCTGCGCCTGCTGCTTTCGAGTTCTTCCTGCTCCTTTTTGAGTTTGGCCCCGAGTCTGAGTCTTTGTGGGAGTCTTGCTTTCGCTTTTTACGCCTGTGAGTTCGTCTTTCCTTTTCATCATTACTCTCGCCTGAGCTGCTGTCCTCTTCTCTCCCTCTGGTCTTCGCAGTTTTCTTGTTTTTATGTCGACTTTTAGTCCTTTTCCTCCGCTGCTTGTCTTTGGGGGCATTGCTGTCATCACTGCTGCTGTCGCTGCTCGAGCACTCTGCTTTCTTACGCTTTTCCACCTCGTCCTTCTTCTTCTTTTTTTTCTTCTTCTTCCGAGAGGATTTTTTGGATCGTCTGGATAAGCTTGCTTCTGTGTCAGACTTGGTCTTTTTCAGTTTGTGGCGCCCAGTCTTTTTTGTGTCACTGCTTTTTTCACAAAAGAAAAAGACAAATTGAATATAAAACAAATGAGGCTAGATAGGTTTAGTACGTATGACATCATTCTTAGGGGCAATCCACAAGTAAAATGTTGTTTTAACCCTCTAAAATGTGCTGCTTTTCTGTTTCAGATCGTACTTGACTCAATGTCTTAGGCTTTTGCACTGACAAAACAAGACATTAGAAGACATACAGTGGGGCAAAAAAGTATTTAGCCAGCCACCAATTGTGCAAGTTCTCCCACTTAAAAAGATGAGAGGCCTGTAATTTTCATCCTAGGTATACCTCAACTATGAGAGACAGAATGAGAAACAAGAAATCCAGAAAATCACATTGTCTGATTTTTAAAGAATTGATTTGCAAATTATGGTGGAAAATAAGTATTTGGTCAATAACAAAAGTTGATCTCAATACTTTGTTATATACCCTTTGTTGGCAATGACAGAGGTCAAACGTTTTCTGTAAGTCTTCACAAGGTTTTTAAGGTTTTAGGTATGGTGTTCTTTGGATGCAACTCAGCATTCTTTCTCCTCCAAACACGTCTAGTTGAGTTTTTACCAAAAAGTTCTATTTTGGTTTCATCTGACCATATGACATTCTCCCAATCCTCTTCTGGATCATCTAAATGCTCTCTAGCAAACTTCAGACGGGCCTGGACATGTACTGGCTTAAGCAGGGGGACACGTCTGGCACTGCAGGATTTGAGTCCCTGGCGGCGTAGTGTGTTACTGATGGTAGCCTTTGTTACTTTGGTCCCAGCTCTCTGCAGGTCATTGAATAGGTCCCCCCGTGTGGTTCTGGGATTTTTGCTCACCGTTCTTGTGATCATTTTGACCCCACGGGGTGAGATCTTGCGTGGAGCCCCAGATCGAGGGAGATTATCAGTGGTCTTGTATGTCTTCCATTTTCTAATAATTGCTCCCACAGTTGATTTCTTCACACCAAGCTGCTTACCTATTGCAGATTCAGTCTTCCCAGCCTGGTGCAGGTCTACCATTTTGTTTCTGGTGTCCTTTGACAGCTCTTTGGTCTTGGCCATAGTGGAGTTTGGAGTGTGACTGTTTGCCATCTACGAACATCGGCACAAAAGAGAGAAGAACTTACGAATGAGCAAAACTTTTCCATGTCAAACATGTTTAATGTTTTACTTCACTTGCACAACATTATCTTCGTATTAATTCCGGCCGACAATTGTTCAATGTAAAACAAATAACTTATAGAAAACTTACTTATAGATTGTCAAATCGATCGCTCGATCCCGATTGTACACTACAAGTCCACATACTAACAACGCGAATAGAATGTAATATCTTTACCTAAGAAT
Source organism: Notothenia coriiceps (assembly GCF_000735185.1). Taxonomy (NCBI): domain Eukaryota; kingdom Metazoa; phylum Chordata; class Actinopteri; order Perciformes; family Nototheniidae; genus Notothenia; species Notothenia coriiceps. The sequence continues at coordinate 2,494 of NW_011342280.1, read as the reverse complement.
GATAACTCAATTGTTTGCTAGACCCTACCGAGTGAAGTCCACACTAGTACAGTTCCGTCCCGCGGACCCCTCTGTGACACACACAAAGGGAGGTCTAACGTGTTGTTTCCCACCAAACTCAAAGGTAACACAAAGGCTCTGTGCAACCTTTATACGGAAAGTATCAACTCGATCACCCTATATTTGCAGTAATACAACGCAATAAGGTTGACACAAAACATAAATAGATGACACCTCTGATTCTCGATTTACTACACACCACATCTTTCACCTATCAGAGTAACGAAACGGCCCCATCTATACTGTCACTCCATACCCCGGTTTAGTGTGTTTTGATTATACCACCAATACCACCACACACACAAGAGTGGATGTGAAACAACAATTCGAGACAATGAGACTATACGAAAAACTACGTCAAACTGTTACATAGATTACTTTCAATAAAAGTACCAATTTAGTCATTACCAGTAGAAAGGGTTGCCATTATAGTTCTAAGTCGAAAATAACAGTATAAATGTATCGATGTCACATCCAATACTGTTAATTTAAGAATCCAAGTTTCCGATGAGTTGCCACGTTTTGTTATTTGTCTATTATCACGTTCATTTATTTTTATTTTAACTTATATTACTTTAACACTCTTATCGGTATATAATAGTGAACCTCATCCGAATTTAAACCAAATTGTAACGTTGATTTGACATGAATGGATGAATGGGACGAAAACGACCTCCTGAGAATGAAATAGAAATGTTCATATAAACTAGATAAGAGTAGAAGATAAACTGGTAATACAGTGAACAATAAGATAACATACGCCTATCAACGAACAAACTCTCGGTCCCCGATTCGAAAATTAAGAGGATGAGCGACAACGAAGACAGACATGTTATCTCGGAAATAGTATCTCCCATGTCAAACATTGCAAATAAGTAAACTTATAGACTACATAATAAGTTAATTATTTTCAAAAATACTACATTCTCACACACCATGACTCCCATGAGAATAGACACTCTACTAACACAAAAACTGACTTCGAAAAAGACAGGGCTAATTTTATATAGTATCATCTATATTACTCAATCCTAAAACTCCGTTAAGTGTTTTCTTTCCGATATATTAACGTAAAGTCCTAATTCCATAAAAAACAAAGTTACTAAATCGTAGATATTCGAAAAATTGTACACAAACAGATCGTAATACCAGACCCGTAGCACATTTACATGAATGAGAACAACTGAACACGCTAGGTCCTCCTCTACCTCTACACCTTTTCGCTTTGAAGTCCAGGTGCAGAGTGTCGTGTGTAAAAGGACTGTGTTTCTCACTCTCCATCCTTGTCACTTACAGGGTTGAAATTAAAACTCTGTGTCTTTGGTTCACTATGGTCCGTAGTAACCCTCATACAAAGTATTACCTCGAGCAAATCCTGACAATACATACAACGACAGACTAAATAACTACATTACCAAAAAGTCCCCGTTAGTACACTAGCTCTACCGGGTCCTCTGAACCAGGCCCCTCGTTCTCTCGCCTCCGAGCCCTGTACTGCTTTTCCTCCGAGCTATGACTCGGCCCGTTTGACATACTCAAAACTCCGGTTTCTAAGACTGTCCATTCTGTTTTGATGTACGAAGTAGATTGTTACCAAAAAAAAAAAACATAAAGACCCTCTTAAGAACGATTTAATGAAAACGATAAAGACTTTCCCCAAACCCCCCTTTTTTTGTCTCCTTAACCAAGGAAGAAACAAAGAACTGCAAAATTAAAGGGATTACTATACATGTATCCCCTCAGCGGTGGTCAACTGTTTCGAAAAGAATACAAAAGTTTACGGTCCACCCCCTTATCACCGAATTCCCGAAATGAGGTCTCCTCAAACTTTCACGTCCATTCGTTTACCTTGACGTACGCTAGTTTATTCGTCTCTAATTTTTACAAGATGTTAATAAAGTTTCCCCGGGAGAATCTCTAGTAAACTGGGACATGAAGGTATTACAACCACGAATAATTTAGTAAAATATTGTGGTCATAGGGAGAAACAACATTACTCCCACACTATTGACTATAAAATAATAGCTAACGACACCTTAATGAGTCCCTTATAGTAAGAACCCAGTTACTTACTTATTAATTTTTACATGCAGTTTAAGAATTGCAATTCTCATGTCACCCCGTTTTTTCATAAAATAAATCAGTCGGTGGTTAACACTTCAAGAGGGTGAATTTTCTACCCTCTCCGGACATAAAAGGTAGGTCCATATGAGTTGAATAACTCTCGTCTTACCGCCCTTTCTTAGTCTTTTTAGTGTAACAGACTAAAAATTCTTAAATAAACGGTTTTAATACCACCTTTTATTCATAAACCAGTTATTGTTGTTTGTTCTAAAGACCGAGAGTGTCTGACATAAGAAGAAATTCCGGAGAGACAGGAGGTGAACAATTGACATAATTACCGGACAAACTGAGCAATAGTCATATTTTCTTG